>NW_028270159.1:18657653-18957653 GCF_037043375.1 Chiloscyllium plagiosum
CCTAGCCGTGGAATCCTCTTCGGTCGTACTAAGAGTCTTTTCTCGGATACACTGTGACCCCTTTTTGTGTCTTGAGTCAGGTGATTGCAGGCGGTCCGAAGGGGAAAATGAATGCATCCACAGCACGGTTGAAAGAAGCTTTCTATTGCTGATGTGATCTCGGAATCTCCAGCGGCTCTGCAGCTACGCTACCTGCAGACCCTCACTACTATCGCTGCAGAGAAGAACTCCACCATTGTATTTCCTCTGCCAATGGACCTGGTTCAAAATATAATGGGGGCTAAGAAGTGATGTTACTGAACACCAATCTTGACCACAGTTTCTACGTATGTTTTCCAATGATAGACAATTTTGGTTAGAATAACTTTTTTTTTCCACATTGTAATAACAGTAAGCAAGGTTTACATTAGCGATGGGTTAACAGCTAGATCTACAAAGAAGCTCCATCAACTAATATTTCACTATATGTCAACGCTTCAACGTCTGAACAATTTGATTGTATTTGTTAAAGCAATGATTCACAATAGCATGTACACCATGATGGGCAAATTCATGACATGCATGCACTAGTCCTGGAACAAACTGTGTTTTGCGCAGTTCTGTCATTGTAGTGTCGGCCTGAATGTTTTTTTTAGCCAAACAGAACGGCTTGCTAGAATTTCATCGGTGAAGCCAATAATGTTCTCTGTGCATTTACTGGCTTCATGTAGCTCAGTGACGTAGAGAAGCCTTTGTCAAATCTTCATCTCTAAATGCTACCACAATCCTAGCAAAACCTACACCAACTTAAATCGAACCAATAGCTCTGCAGTTAAGAATCCTCGTGAGGACTGCTGCTTTGACTAAGAATTTAATTATGTTATTGTTTTTTTTTACATTTGGTATTTCTCACCCCTACCTGTACTCCTGTTCATTTTAAAAAGCCTTCAATTTTGCAACATTTATCATTAGAAGACTTGTATCACATATCATTTTGTATTAATCCATTTTAATTTATGTATATTCTATAGAACATACTTGTTTTGAACTTGGAGGTGTTAAAATTATGTGGCCATTATTGTACCTGTACCAATATGTCAAAGGTCTGGTTAAATTTAAACCATCAGGAGCACCAAGGATCCTAAAAGTAAACTACACAAATTTACAACCCTGTTGCAGTCCTGAGGGCAGGTATGTTTGTAGCCTTCAATGTTAAGTATTTCCAGTCTTTCTTAGAAAAAAATGAATTGTAGAGTGGAAAATGATCTATATCTCACATCATGGTCCTCCTACCCACTCACGATATGAATGCATAATAGATTATCCGTTTAAATTTTCTGACAAAACTCAATTCTGGTGGATGACCACTTGCTCAGTTATCAAGTACAGTTGTGTGCCTCTTCATTGATGATTTAGACTGGGCAGTTACTAGCTCAGGCCAAATGAGACACCCTCCATTGTAAAAAAAATTGGTTTCATTCCACACTATGACCACCCCTCTCCACCAATCTAAGTCTGTTTAAAAAGTGGAATTGTCTTCTTTTCAAATTGCGGCTATATATTCCTGACTCTTTCTGCAAGGAAAGTAACCCTTTACATGTCCCCGGCCATCTACACAAGATACAATAAACTGAACTTGATGAGTAAGTCACATATGTTTAAATCATTGCTCAAGAAACCTATTTATTAGTTTGGTTGTAATGAGAAAGTAAACATCACATATGTTAAAAATTCCTGTCAGATATTTTGTATCAGAATCTAAATTTTGTTGCTGAATTCATCACGTTGTGGATTTTTGTGCAGAAAGAAATTTGAAAGAAATGTCACTCCAAGGGATACATACATCACCATTCTGCCTGTGCGTTTTGTAGGGGCAATGCTGCTGGTCTTCTTGCATTGCAAAACAAGTCCCAGTGTGTCGCTGGTGTCTACCTATGGGCCTGTGCATGGAGCAGAATAATGCCTGCCCTGAGTTGATGGGGATTGACCGAATTCTGGGCAAGCTGTAGCAACATAAACACTGCAGAGTTCAAAGCAGACTCCATCAGACAGCTTTGCCATCACTACCATGATTGCAAGTGCTGTCTGTGTACCTGGGGAAATGCATTGCCCAGTGCTCAGCAAACACCAGAATAACAACCAAACAACCAAGCCCAGTTGTGAGGGGATGGGATGGGATGGGGTGGGGTGTGGTGGAGGTGTCGTTGGTACAATAGAGCTATTTGGGTTCTTGGTCAAACTTGGAAAGTTTAAAAGTTTAGACAGTGACCTGACTGAAAAGGGAGAATTGCTTCTTTTAAGAAACTCCTTTAATAGTTTCATTCGAGAAATTAAATCTGTTTGAACTGTTTGTTAATTATAGTATGAAATGTTGCTGTAGAAACTTTGTGGTTTTAATCATTTGCTGTTCACTGACAGTAAACAAAGTTTCACTGAGAGGCTTATTATATCATTGCACCAAAAACACAATCATTATTTAAAAACTTACTGCTTAAAGTAACCTGCAGTGGGCGGCACGGTTGTACAGTGGTTAGCACTGCTGCCTTACAGTGCCAGAGACCTGGGTTCAGTTCCCGCCTCAGGCAACTGACTGTGTGGAGTTTGCACATTCTCCCCGTGTCTGCGTGGGTTTCCTCCGGGTGCTCCGGTTTCCTCCCACAATCCAAAAAAAATGTGCAGGTTAGGTGAATTGGCCATGCTAAATTGCCCATAGTGTTAGGTGAAGGGGTAAGTGTAGGGGAATGGGTCTAGGTGGGTTGCGCTTCGGCAGGTCGGTGTGGACCCGAAGGGCCTGTTTCCACACTAAGTAATCTAATCTAATCTAATCTAAATGAACATGCCCGTACCTAGAGCAGTTGCAAAATCATTGCCGTCCTAAATACCGAGAGTGAGGAAACGTGGACATGAACAATAGGATAGGAAAATAAACTCATCAGTTTGGTATGTAACAGTGATGTTTTAGTGTGCACATTTCATCAGGGGAAATTGTCAAATCACATCAAATCCAATCAACTGTGTGTCAACTCCAATCCTAACCATTTTTTGTGCTAATGGTCTGAAATAGGTCCAATCTGCACTTGTTTAACTCTCCTCTGCTGAAGCTCATTCAGCCATGGTATGTGATCATGTGTATGTCAACAGGCAGTAAATGTATTGGCATGGAGGGAAATAAGTATTGGTACAGGATGCAGCATTGTACATAGTGCACTGTCGCTTTGAACTTGAGAGTGCTGGCTATGACCAAAGTAATCAAAGTAACTGGCTGCATGTAACATGATTTGGATCATTTTGCTCTAAATGCAGTCTCTGCTTCACTGTCTCCGTTGCCCACTTATCTTCCATGTGGACTAAGTTACGCTGGTATTGTGGAAATGCTGCTTTGAAATGGAAATTGGGCCATGTCATTGAAGCAGAGCGAAGGGAGCTTTGAACTGTATCTGACCATACTCTACATAATATTGGCAAAGAGAATTGGCTTATTCTTCACCATGGAAATGTACAAAAACAAAACTTCACTGAACAAAATTTCTGAAAATTGTTTGTACATAGTTGCCTTGTTACTGTTTGTGGTTCACTTGTTGAGTCGGAAACAGCCCATCCCTGCAGATGAAGTTTTTCTTCAGTCACTTAAAATTGCCAATTCATTTGTGTCTTTTAAATGTAAAATCTTTAGCTGGTTGGAAATTGGGCCTGAGTGCGAATTGGGCATGACAACAAGACATAGCTCACTTTTCAAGAAACCAAGACAGCTGGATCAGCATAGACTTTTCCCAGGTATCATTGACCAAGGCAGGGTTTTGGAGGCCTTACAACTCATTGAAGTATACAGTATAATTTTCCTGCTGAAGTTTGGGAATGTAACAATTTAGAATGTATGCAATATGTAATAACCAACTGCTGACCTTCCAGAAATTAATCTGCTTTTATTTTATCATTTATATGTTTTGGAAAGCACGTTCAATAACTGGTGTAGTGTACTTTTATAATTAAGCTTGCAATGCATTTAATAAATGTTATTAAATCAAGTCTGCTTTCCTTATTTGTAACTTTGTTCTTCACTTTCTGTGTGTCTTCGATGCTCAATGTGGAATGCACACAGGCCTGCAACCATCACATAGTTGCTGCACCCAGTCACAATCGCGGTACAATACAGTACTTTTCAACAAGCTGCTTGTGCTGTTTTATTTGGGGGGGGAGAGGAATGTGACACCAGGACAAACAACTTTGCATTTGTATGGCAGTCATTGTGACATTTCTGCCAGTCATATTTCTGAAGGGCAGTCACTGTTTGAGGGAAACATTGTGACCAATATGTATGCAGCAACATTCTGTAAAAAGCAGTGACATAACTGTACAGGTATTGTTTGTATGAAATTGAGCAATCAGGAAAATTCCCCTGCATTTCTTTCTTATAGTACTATGGCATTTTTATGCTTATGGGTGCATTACCTTAAAAGGGTTAAAAGAGGTTCTGTTTAATACACATCTAAACTCTAGCACACCTGGCATTGTAGTGGTCCCTCCGCACTGCATTGATATAAAGTCATAGAGACATACAGCATGGAAACAGATCCTTCAGTCCAACTTGTCCATGCTGACCAGATAGCCCAATCCAATCTAGTCCCACTGGCCAGCACCCGGCCCATATCCCTCCAAACCCTTCCTATTCATATACCCATCCTGATGCCTTTTAAATGTTGCAATTGTACCAGACTCCTCCACTTCCTCTGGCAGCTCATTCCATACACGTACCACCCTCTCAGCCCATTGGCCCATTTGTAGTCAGAGGTAATCTTTGGTGTCATCTGCAAACTTACTATACCTCTTATGTTTACATCCAAATCATTTGTATAAAATGATGAAAAGTAGTGAACCCAGCACCAATCCTTGTGGCACTCCACTGGTCACAGGCCTCCAGTCTGAAACAGCCCTCCACCACCACCACCCTCTGTCTTCTTTCTTTGAGCCAGTTCTATATCCAAATGGCTAGTTCTCCCTGTATTCCATGAGATATAACCTTGCTAACCAGTCTCCCGTGGGGAATCTTGTCGAACACCTTACTGAAGTCCATATAGATCACATTGACCACTCTGCCCTCATCAATTCTCTTTGTTACTTCTTCAAAAAACTCAATCAAGTTGGTCAGACATGAATTCCCACACACAAAACCATGTTGACTATCCCTAATCAGTCCTTGCCTTTCCCAAAACATGTACATCCTGTCCCTCCGGATTCTCTCCAACAACTTGCCCACCACCGAGGTCAGGCTCACTCACCTATAAGGCTTCTTCTTACCACCTTTCATATATATGTCAGCCTAACGTATGTACTCAAAACTTGAAGTAGAGCTTGAAAATGTGACCTCTACAGGGCATGCAGGAGAAACTCAATATCTGTAAAGACAAAGTCAGAGTTAATATCTCCAGTCTTGTAACCCTGGATGCTGCCAGACATGCTGAGTTTCTCCAGCAATTTCTGTTTCAGGTATCCAGCATCCACAGTTCATTGTTTTATTTTAGTTTCTCAAGTTCCTGGATTCAATGTTCAGTCAGTCTTTGAGACTAAAGTGTCTAAGCGGAAAATGAGGTATTGAGCTTTCGTTGGAACACTTCAGCAAGCCCAGGATAAAATGTTACCCAGAGAGAAAGGTGGTTTATTGCAATGACAAGCAATAGGAAGGTTGGGATAATGCCTACACACAGTACAGAGGTGTTCCACAAAGCAGTCAGTCTGTGTTTGGTCTCACCAATGTTAAGGTTTCTGGAGTACTGTGCAGTTCTGGTTGCTCAGTTATGGGAAGCATCTTATTAAGCTGAATAGGATTCAGAAGAGATTTACCAGTATGTTGTCAGGAATGGAGGGTTTGAGTTATAGGGAGAGGTTGGATAGGCTGGGACCTTTTCTCACTGGAGATAGAAGGTTCAGGGGTGCTCTCATCGAGGTTTTTTAAATCGTGAGGGGCACAGATTAGGTGAATGGCAGGTGTCTTTTCCCTAGGGTGGGGGTGCTCAAGACTAGGAGCCATATTTTTAAGGTGAGAGGAAAAGGATTTAAAAAGGATATGAGAGGCAACTTGTTTTACACAGGGTGGTTCGTGTATGGAACGAACTTCAAGAGGAAGTTGTGGATGCGGGTACAGTTATAACCTTTATAAGGCACTTGGATAAGTACATGAATAGGAAATAAATCAACTAGGATGAAGGACTGCAGATGATGGAGATCAGAGTTGAGAGTGTGGTACTGGAAAAGCATAGATTAGGCAGCATCCGAGAAGCAAGAGCCCTTCATTCCTGCTCCTCGGATGCTGCTTGACCTGCTGTGCTTTTCCAGCACCCCACACTCGACATGAATAGGAAATACTTGGAGAAATATGGGCCAAGCGCAGGCAGATGGGACTAGTCATGGTTGACATGGACTGGCTAGTCTGAAGCATCTGTTTCCACGCTATATAACCCAGACTACATTGTGAGCAACGAATACAGTCGACTGGATTGAAAGAAGTACAAGTGAAATGCTGGAAGGTGTGCTTGGGGCCTTGGACAGTGAGGAGGGAGGAAGTAAATGGGCAAGTGTTTTACCTTCTGAGATTGCATGGGAAGATGTGGTGGAGAAGTGATGGAAGAGGGGACCATGGAGGGAATGCTCCCTGTGGAATGCTGGCAGGGGAAGGTGGTGGATCCAATTAGAGGGGGCGGAAATGGCAGAGGTCAGTCCTTTGCATGTGGAGTTTGGGACGGGGGGTGTGATATTGTATCCAACACTATGCAGGAGATAGAAAGCACAATGAGGGCGAACGAGCCATAAGATGAAAGCAAAAATCCTGTCGGGAGAAGAGCAGAACTTATTCAAGTTGAGTACACTAGGTAGAGGTGTGGCAGTGAATTACGGTCTTGAATAAAAGCAAAATGCTGCAAATGCTGAATGATTTCCAGCTGTATCCTACAGTTTTTTGCCATTATTGAACCTGTAATGAGCTGTTTCAGAAAATCACGCTGCACTGCCAACTTTTATCTCTTTGGCTCTCCTCATTATCTTCGTGTTGTTTTAGTATTCATTCTCATGTATGAATGAATGTTCTCATTAGTTTTGTTAATTCAAGAAAACCTGGTTAAATTGGTTCCTTTTAAAACATAATTTAATTTGGATCTGGGAGAAAAGAATCCACGAGAAGTAAGCCTTTCGAAATTAACCTTGTTGCAACCATGCAAGTGGGTGTGTAGTTAAAGATGGAGCTGGAGCATTCATCTGCACCCACAGGTTGAGCCATTCTGTCTTGAACCGGAGTGATTCTGACCAACAATTACATTAAATAACAACAAAAAGGCAATCATTTCAGATTCCATTCTGGGATCTGACTTGTCCAGTTGCACCAACAGCTGGGATTGTAACTGCAGCAGTAAGAAATATCTCCTTTTCGCCTCTCTACAGTCAGGAGTAAGCACTTTCAAGTACCATTTCCATTTAGAAGTCAACTCTCCCTGATGCCTGCCTACATCTGCTACTTTGCCCCAAGCAGTATGTAAGGTGACAGGTTAAGCTACATTGAGAAGTGGCTGTGGATCCATGTCAGTCACTACTATATGTGATACTTCTAGTCACACAGGACCCTTTTGGGGGCAAGCAGAACTGCAAAAGGTATCAAGGCTGATATTTGGTGTCAAAATGATGAGGTACCTTAGGGAAAGGAAGCAAGGAAACCATCTGAGCTAAAGGACCTTGTAAGACAATAAGACTATAAGAAATATGGGCAGAAATGGGCCATTGAGCCCCTCTAGCCTGCTGCACTGTCCGATGAGATCATGGCTGATCTGATAATCCTCAACTCCATTCAGTTGTCTTTTCCCCATAAGCCTTGCTTTCCTTGCTGATTAAAAACCCATCTATCTCAGCCTTGAATATACCTTACCACTCCGCCTTGACAGCCTTCTACAGTAAAAAATTCCACAGATTCACAACCCTCTGAAAGAAGAACTACCTCCAAAGAGAATCTGTAACCATATGCGATCAAAACAGTCTGAGCTCGGTTGAAGTTATTATAAAGTTTAAAATCACACAACACCAGGTTATACCCCAACAGGTTTATTTGGAAGCACGAGCTTTCGGAGTGCTGCTCCTTCATCTGTAACCTGGATTTTTAACTTTGTACACCCCAATCCAACACCGGCATCTCCAAATTATGACTACCGAAATGATTATAGTCAGAGATGAGTTGCAATGTGCTTCCGGTGATTGACATGTCACCTTGAATTCTGTGTGACAGACCAAGCTAAACAAGGGCTATTGTGATCTCTCAGTCACCGTTCAATGAGTTTGTATCTTTTCCTCCCATTTTGACTAATTCTTTTACTGATGGAGCTGTCATGCCTGTTTAATTTATTACTTCAAGTGAATTGTCAACTAGTACTCAATGTTTGAGTCAGTATTGGATTAGAGCATCACAAGTTACTCAGACCACATTTTGCAGCACTTTGCTGGAGACACCATGGCAGATAGGTTTCCACCGTTTTGATATTTTTCTCGGCATGTTGACCTCACATTTCTGGAAACGAGGATGTTTGAAAATTAAAAGCTTGGTTGGGTTTCCTGCTATTAAAGCTTTGTGTGTGTTTATCTTCTGCATCCTGTGAGTTTTGGATTAGCTAACCCATGAGTAAAGAAAAACATAAGACAATGGCGCCCCTAAAGAGGGCCCAGAATTAGTGTTGGTTTTATGCTGATCTGATGATTGACATAGTGTGAGGTTTAAACATTACAGCCCGTGATCTTCACAATGTCCCCACTAGCTGAGCTTACCATGAAGGACTCAGCTTTTCTACTTCTCCCCTCACTTGATGCATAGTGTCCCTCAGGTTAAACCACCGCTGTCTGTATTGACAGACACTGTCTGTATTGACAGAGCAGCAATATGGTCTGGGAAGACTATGGCAACTTCACCTACCATGCCTCAAGTCCTCTTTGTTTATGTACTGTCAGGTTCCACATTCTAGCCATTTTTACAGTACAAATTGTTTCTCCTGAGTGTTCAGAAATTAATTTGGTATTTTAGAAAATACCAGGAGTGTGCTCCTCAAATTGATGCTGACGTGCCATGATGATAAGTTAATTCAGACTGGAGTGATCCTTCTGAGCGACTCCATTTGACCGTTTTGATTGCAATATTTCTCAATCTGAAGAAAGTTGGAATGGTATAGCAGAGAACGTTTCTCAATCATGGGTTGTGGGTATCATTGGATATGGCTAATGTTTATTGCCCAGCCTTGATGGCTCTGGAGAAGGAGGCGGTGATCGGGCTTCTTGAACCACCATAGTCCAAGGGATGTAGGGGTACTCACAATTCAGTTAGAGAGGGAGTTCCAGGATCTTAACCCAGTAACAGTGAAGGAAGAGTGATATAATTCCAAGGCAGGATGGTGTGTGACCTGCAGGAGAACTGGTAGATGGTGGAGATTACCCATCTATCTGCACATCCTGCTTTAATGTTCATCTTATTAGAAACATCATTGGCACTACTTATTTTAAACAAGAGATTACAATAAATATGGAGCCTCTTCTGATGATAGTGGGTGTTGTAGAGTCATATCCTACAGCACTGAAACAGACCACTTGGCCCAACTCGTCCAGGTTTTCTAAACTGAACGAGTTCCATTTGCCTGTGTTTGGCCCGTATCCCTGTAAACCTTTCTTATCCACCCACCTGTCCAAATATCTTTTAAATGTTGTAATTGTACTCGCCTCTACCACTTCCTCTGGCGGCTGGCTCATTTCATATGTGCACCATCCTCTGTGTGGACAAAGTTGCCCCTCTCACCTTCAACCCTAAACATATGCTCATTGTTAACTTGGTTCGATCAATGTTGTGTGCCAGGTATGAGTTACAATGCAATGTTCTGCATTCTACCACTTCATTTTGCTGTTCATCAGAAATCCTATGGTACCTGCATTCTAATTATGTTAACCGCAGGCATTGCATTGTAACTCATACCTGGCACACAACAGTCTAGCTATAAACTAAGCCAGTCCTATTATTGAGCCTCTTTATATGAGTATTTCTTTCTCCCAATCTGATTTTGCATGCAGTATGGTGTTTGAATATGACTCAGCATGGGACGACAAGACGGTGATTATGTTTTAGATTGCAGGCCTGCTTCCTCTTCATTAGTCTTGCTGCTTGCCAGTAGCTGGATTGCACGAAACCATGGGCTTTTTTTTTTAACACATTTAATCTGCAGGTGGCCTTTCTGTCTACAGGTTTCAGAGCTCCCTGTCCCCCTCTCAGAGCAGAAAAAGCAACACACAGTGCACTCAATGCTGAAAAACTCTCATTTTAACCGTGTGTTCCTCCCTCTTGGCTCTGACAGAATCTAAGTTTGATAATTGAGCTGGAAGCCAGCCAAGACAAATCTCTGGCATTGATCTACTTTGCTTAACTTCCTGTGGCTGTAATGAGATGGCTTGAGCTTAATCTGACAATGTGTTATGCTGGCCTCCATGTTTGTGTTGTTTTCTTGATCATTTCCTTCATTTGTTGCCTGGTCAGGAGTGACCTGAAAGATCCCACAACATATTTTTGGAAGTGGACAGAGGTTTGAATGCTGAACGGCCTGGCGCAACTTGGAGTTTTGAATTCCTTTCCCTATTTTTAGTGCATCATTTAATATATTCACATCAAGTTCATGTGTCCAGTATTTCAGCAGTGTTTGTACGCTGGTTAAAAATAACTCTGTGCACCAATGTACTCAGAGAGGAATTTCAACTCGTTGACCTCCCAACTTTCCTGACTTCTCTCCCTAATTAAGTAGCTGTTGTCGCATCGCTTCCCCAGTGGTCTGGTTGGGATAATGAACTTTCCATGTGGGTAATGCAATCTCTGGCTCAAACTGCAGAATCCCATATTCAAAGGTTGCCAAATCTTCTTGGAATGGTCTGGAGACTCCAGGAATTGAGACTCAAACACTGCTGTGTGCAATCCCATGGAAAAATACTACCACAGAAAGATTTATTTTGTCATTTTCTTTCACATTGCTCTTTGCCAGATGTAAGAACATTAAAAATAATGGATGGAGCAGCTCTTTGGCCGCTGTCTGGTGTTGTTTAATTGGGTGAGGAGTGCGAGTGTGGTGCTGGAAAAGCACAGCCGGTCAGGCAGCATCCGAGGAGCAGGAGAATCGATGTTTCGGGCATAAGCCCTTCATCAGGAATGCTCAAAACGTGCTTTTCCAGCACCACACTCTTCAACTCTGATCTCCAGCATCTGCAATCCTCACTTTCTTCTGGGTATGGAGTAATATTGCTTTCCGATTTGCGTAGGGAAGAGGTTTGTCAAAATGATGGATGTGTTGGACAACTAGTGACTGGAGGGTGGGACAGGTGTCAGATGAAACCTCCAGGAATGGATGGCAAGGCACAGCAATCTTATCCTGTAAGACAGGGACTCACTGTAGGTTATTGTGTCTCCCATACCCTCTTTGTTCAAGGAGCCAATCATTATTGGATCATCTTTATTTCATTGGTAGAGAGGTGGTGGCACAGTGGTAATGTCACTAGACTAGTAATCCTGAGGCTCAGCAGAATGTTCTGGTGGCAAGGGCTCGAATCCCATTGTGGCAGATGGTGATTTTTTTTTAAATGAAACCTGCTATTAAAAGATAGTCTAATGACAACATATGACCATTGTCAATTGCCATTTAAAAAAAAATCCAGTAAAGGAAATTTGTCCTTACTTAGTCTGACCGATACCCTGAGGTTGATTATTAACTGCCCTCCCAAAGACCCAGAGAACAAATCAGTTCAAGGGTACTTGGAGATGAAACCAAATGGCTGCCTCACCAGTGAAGCCCACATCCATAACAAGAATAAGGAAAAAGAAATTCCAGACCAAAGGTGGTGCAGGCTGAATGGTCTATTTCTGCTCCTATCTCACACAGCCTATCCAATTGGCAGCAGAGTGGGGCTGGTCGGATTTTCTTTTCTCTTTTCTCTTTTTTTCTTCTTTTTACTTACCACTTGTGAAGAATTTGATCATGGCGACGGCATTGGCAGTGGCTGCCTTGGTGAGACTCTTGGCATTGATGGCGGAGTCAGGTTTGGGCCAGTGTGGGACCCAGAGACATCGGTGGTGGCTGCATTGGGGAGCTTCAGCGAGGAGTCACGGTGGCTGCAGCGCTGGTGGAGGCAAGATGCAGACTGGTGACATGTTCTGGAAGAAGGTGAGGGGACTCTTGGCTAGCCACTCCAGCCCAAAACTGAGCACTTAGCAGGAAGGACTGTAAAGATGAACTTTAATTCTTTATTTTTCTGCCTTTATATTCTATGTTTTGGTTTATTTTTCTGTGTTTTAAGTTGGTGCCAGAGAGTGGCAATGCTACAACGCTTTACGCTTTTCTTGTAATATTTTTGTTACAATAAATAGATCAAATCAAAAATGGTCCTAAGCAAGGAGAACGAATGGAAATTATAAATATATTTTTCGCTAAATGCATTTACATGCATTAATTGTTTTAAACTATCATAAATACATTATTTCTTCACACCAGATAAAAGTTATAGACATTTTCATATTATAAACATTAATTTTAAGTTGTGGATCACTTAAATGGGGTAAAATATCCAATGCAGAAACTGCTACACATGCTTTCACTCAACTGCGAAAACAAAAACATCAGCGTTTACCTAAGGAGGGATAGGCATCTTTAACCAATCTGCTCAGTAATGACAAAGCCCCTCTGGAGTGAGTGGGATGTGATACTAGACCTTGATAATTCAGAAGTAAGGACACTCCCATTGTACTGTAACCACACCTGGCTCACTGAGGAGGAATATAATTACTGACCATAGATGGAGTGAAATGAGGGTTCACCAGCTTGATCCATGGGCTAGCAGGAATGCCCAAATGAAAGGAGATTGAGGGCACTGGGTCGGTATTATTTGGAGTTTACGAGAATGTACGGTGATCTCATTAAGAGATATAATGTTCTTATGGACTCGGTGAGGTAGATGTAGGAAGGATGCTTCGCCTGGTTTGAGTGGAGCCAGTTTAATATCACACCGAATAAGGATGGAACCAATCAGCACTGAGATGAGGAGAAATTTCTTCACTTGTCGAGTGGTGAATCTTTGAAATTCTTTGACCTAAAGGGCTGTGGAGGCTCAGTCTTGAGAATGTTTTAGGCAGAAATCCATAGAGTTCTAGACATCAATGATATCAAGGAAGATGCAGATAATGTGGAAAAATGGCTTCATGTTACAAAAATAATCATAAACTCATGGAATGTTGATACAGGCTCAAGGGGCTGAATGAATTCCTCCAGCTCTGATTTCCAATGTTCCTAATTAATGGGAAACATTTGGAAACAATCATTTATTTTGCTAAAAGCAATACAATTATATGCATTTTTTAAACTATCATACTTACATTGTTACTTGCCAGATATAACAAAATGGACATTTTCATATTATAAACATTTCATACCACAGGAAGACTCATTTATTTGCAATGTTCTAAAAATTGGAAATGTGGTAGAATCACCCACAATAATCTGAGACGTTAACCATCATTTTATTTTGCTGGGTGCTGCTGTGTATTGCACATTTCTAATTGGCTGGAGGGCCAGTTAAAAGTCCATTGCTCCAAGTCTGGCCAGATCCAGGTGGGAGCATCAGATTTCCTGCTGGGAAGGAGGTGAACAAACCATGAACAGTGATTACAAGGTCACCATTAGGCTAGCTTTCAATGGCAGGCGTTCAGTGAATTCCAATGTCACCATCCAACAAGACGGGATATGACCCCGTCCCACCACCAGAATAACATTTGAGGCTGCTGAATTACTAGCTCAGTAACTTGACCACAACACTATCACCTCCAGTAATGGGTGGCCTGGATATAAAACTAAATAGTAGCTGCTCATGATGCATTGTGCCACTTATGTGATATAGTGGCTCAGTGGTTAGCACTGCTGCCTCACAGTGCCTGGGTCCTGGATTCAATTCCAGCCTTGGGTGACTGTATGGAATTTGCACATTTGCCCTATGTCTGCGTGGGTTTCCTCCCACGATCCAAAGATATGCAGCTTAGGTGAATTGGCCATGCTAAATTGCCCATAGTGTTCAGGGATATTAGGTGTATTAATCAAGGGGAAGTGTAAAGAAGTAGGGGAATGGGCCTGGGTGGGTTTCTCTTCAGAGGGTTGATGTGGAGTTGTTGGGTTGAAGGACCTGTCTCCACACTATAGGGATTCTAGATGTTTATACATAGAGACAGGTCTGGATGTGTAACTTCGTGTGGGTTAGTGAGGTTTCTGGTTTGTTCTCTTGTACTGTCTTAGCTGTGTCAGAGTCTTGTGTTTTGCTCCAGCTGTTGGGAGTGATGTCGTGAGCCCCTGGTCTAGACTTTGACCGCCAACAGGTTTTTGTCATGTCATCAAGATGGCGGCAGAATGAAGCTCCTGAACCTGGGCTCATTTGCTCCAACTGTTTTTTCTTTTCTTGTTTTTTTAATTTTACTTACTGACTTACTTCCCCAACCAGAGGCAGCAGCAAGGAATCCCAGTACAGACTCGAGGGGGCCAAGTGCAAACCCTGTGGTGGCAACGAGTCAGCCCTTACTCACTTTTCACATTGACGAGGTAGGCCCAGTGACAACAGATGGCAGCTGAGGATCAGCAACTTGGTCGTTAGTTGGGCCCAGCACTGCCGGCGGAAGGGCATGAGTGACAGCGAGGTGGGCCCAGCAGTGAGAGATACAGCTCTGATGTGGGCGAGTCTGATGCAGGAAGCAGCAGAGGAGAATGGGCCCAGTGATGAAAGATGGCACCTGAAGAGCAGCAACTTCACTGTTGGTTGGGACCAGTGTACACGGTGGCATGGAGGTGGAGGAGGGATGGTGGTGCAGGCATCATTGGTGATGAGCTGGTTCAGGACTAATGGACTCTTTTTAATCTATATCTTTCTATTCTAAAAGATGGCGCCAGATCATGGTGACAGGGGAGAAGCGTTTCACTGTATGTTACTGTTTCTCTCACTGTATAATACATGTGGCAATAAAACCAATCATTCACTTAAGGTTTTTTTTGACTGGCGTGAGTGTCACAGCCGCCATATCGGACACATAAGTGCTACAGCAACAAAAACTACAACTAACCAATCGCCTTAGGGATTTCAGGTCAGCTGCCTCACAGTCTGAGTGACTGCCTGTATGTGGGACACAGTGCAGACAGTGAATTACCAAAAGAGTATTCCTGCTCCTGGTTAATGGATGATCAGACGTTAGGGATTCCTCTCTCATTACAGGCAGCGTTTGACTGGCCAACCAGTATTTCACTCTCACACTCAGGTATAAAATCAAAGTACTGCGGATGTTGGAAATCTGAAACAAACACAGAACTCTGGAGCAACTCAGCAGGTCTGGCAGCATCTTGGAGAAAGAAACAGAGTTAAAGTTTCGAGTCTGGTGTGACAGTTCTAAAGGCATCATAGGAGTTCAGCTGTTTGAAGCGTTGACAATATTGACTTTGGGCAGCATGCTGGCTCAGTGGTTAACCTTACGACCTCTCAGCGCCAGGGACTCAGGCTTGATTCCAGCATTAGGTCACTATGTGGAGTTTGTATGTTCTCCCTGTGTCTGTGTGGGTCCCCTCTGGGTGCTCTGGTTTCCTCCTACAGTCCAAAGATGTGCAAGTTAGGTGGATTAACCATGCTGAATTGTCCTGCAGCATGCAGGCTAGGTGGATTAGCCATGATCAATGCAGAGTTATGGGGATAAGGTGGAGGAGCTGGGAGCTCTTTGGAGGGTTGGTGTACAGTCGATGAGCTGAATGGCCTCTTTCTACATTGTATGGATTCTAACTCTGCTTCTTGCTCCATTGATCCTGCCTGACCTGCTGAGTTGCTCCAGCATTCTCTGTGTTTGTTTCAGAATTCCAACGCCTGGATTATTTTATTTTGATTTTCAGTTGTGTGAGAGAAATACTGATTGTCCAGCCAAACTTGACTGTTTATAGGATTGGGGTTGGTTAGCTCAGTTGGCTAGACAGCTGGTTTGCTGATGCAGTGTAATACCAACAGCATGGGTGGGGGGGTGGGGCTGCAAGGAGTCAATTCCTATACTAGCTGAGATTACAATAAAGAACTTGAGATGTGGTGACACTCAGGTTAAATTTACTGACCCCTAATGAGTAATATTATCTTTCACTTCAACTTAAACCATGTAACTTTGACATTAACTGAGAGGACAGGTTGGCGGTTCAGTTCAATGACTGATCAATCTGAAAGTAAACACAGTATTCGCTCAGCATTGTGCTAAGCTGTAGTGTTCATGTCTGAGATGGAGTCCCCAGCATTCTGGCTTGCAGAAAAGAGCTCGAGCTGACACAATGCACAGCCATTAACCGAGAAGGAATAGGGACTTGATTGTTCTACCTCTTTTCCTTTTGTTAAATATATGATAGATGCTTGCAGCCTAGAGACAGCGTGGAAGAGGAATCAATGGTGTGCCCATCAAACTATAATGTAGTAAGTGCCACTGATTTGAGTGAGGGGTGAATGGAAACTTGTTTCAATTGATAAAAAATTCAGTTTTAAGATTTTTAAAGATTTTAAGCTTTTGTTGTCAGATGTACTCAAGGAGCACAGTGAAAAGTGAACAAAATTGCCACATATGGCACTGTCTCAGTTATGAAAGGATCTAGGTACAACCAGTAGAGAATCAAAGTTAAAAGTAAGGTTTTACCATTGTTCTTAGTGTAAGCAGAAAAATAAAGAAATAAAGTTAGAAGTTAACATTACAATCTTTCCTAGTATTAAGTGGGAACTAATGGCATATTGGTTAAAGTTGAACAGACCTTTAGTGCACTCCCTGCAAGGGCTCAGTCTGCTCTGCTCTGGCCCACTCTCCGAGAATCCACAGACTTGCTGCTCTTGATGGTGCAGGTACAGGGGGAACCAACCTCACCAACACTTCAGGCTCACTCGAACCACATCAGGCTCAGGCCCACACCCACTTGCCCGGAACCAGACCTCCAGCCAATGCTGCCAGGAAAATCAGCCAAGCTGGCTCAATTAAACTGGCACCGTTCACCCTGGCACATTCAGAACTTTGTCAGGTTTCTTCATGCAAAGCAATGCCATCAGGTCAACCATCTGGGGAATTTTGGATAGTCTTCTGAATGAAATTGCAACAGATGAAATCAGAACACCCACTCACTTCAGCATTAGCTGAATATTTACAGATATATCAGATCACAGTAATTTAAGATATTCCTCAATACCCATCTGAACATAGCCAAATGTTTGTAATTGCTAAAATCCATAACAATCGACAGAATTACTGAGTTTAAAATAGGAAGGTGGTGGTTGTGTGTGGGTGGGGCAGGGGAAATGTTTACAAATTCACTAGTTTCACATTTTAAACAGAAGACAGAGATGGCACTAATATCAACACTATAGCTCATCCCATATACATTCATGGCAAAAAGGTATTTTTTAAATGCACTTGTGACATATGGCAGTTCCAAAAGTAATGTGCTGAACACTGGGGAAGGGTGAATTAGTTAAATTAGGCTTGTCACAGGGCTACCTTCTGTCACTGTTTTAACAAAATGTCTGGTTACCAAGAGATGGCTGTGCAGAACTCCAATGGCTGTGGTATTTACATGTCACTGTTTAATGAGCCCAACTCTTAAGCAGCAGTCGAGTTTGTCTCTGCAAACTTTACCACCCAAATGTAGGAGCGGCTTCCAATTTTCAGGGCTGGAAATCTCTGACTCCATTCACCAGCAATTTAAAAAACTTTGTTTGAAGTTACGCAAAGGTCTTCCTGCTGCCGTTTGCAATGAGGAGAACGTTTCTCACATCAGGGGTGGTGTTCTGCGGTTTCCTTTGCCATAATGGGAATTATCTTGTGACAGTGATTTGAAAATAGGCATTATATAGAAATGTAATTTTTAAAAGCAACTTGCATTTGTATGATACGTCTTTGGGACATCCTAATTAAGGCCCTTATGTACTTTACAGTCAGCTAAGTACATATGAAGCGTAATTACTGTTTCAAAAGGGAAAAGTGAAGCAGCACATTTACACAGCAAGATCCCAAAAGTAGCAATGTGATAATGGTTGCATTATCAGTTTTGTTTATGCTGGGTAGAGGGGATACATTGTGGCTGAAACAACAAAAACGCTACAATATTCTCCTTCAACCTGTGCCATATTTTGAACATATACAGGACGCTACTCAGATACAGATCTTTGTCTGCACCTCCATGTAGAAGAACAGAAGTAGGAGCTGGAGTAGGCAATTCACATCTGCAACTGTGATCTGGTATTGAGTACAATAATGTTAATCTTACCTCAGCTTCAACTCCACTTTCCTGCCTGCTCACCATGGGCAGCACGGTGGCACAGTGGTTAGCACTGCTGCCTCACAGCACCAGAGACCCGGGTTCAATTCCCACCTCAGGCGACTGACTGTGTGGAGTTTGCATGTTCTCCCAGTGCCTGCGTGGGTTTCCTCTGGGTGCTCCGGTTTCCTCCCACAGTCCAAAGATGTGCAGGTCCAGGTGAATTGGCCATGCTAAATTGCCCGTAGTGTTAGGTAAGGGGTAAATGTAGGGGTATGGGTGGGTTGCGCTCCGGCGGGTCGATGTGGACTTGTTGGGCCGAAGGACCTGTTTCCACACTGTAATGTAATCTAATCTAATAACCCTTGCACCCGTTACCAATTGAAAATCTTTCCTGCTCCTCCTGAAAAGTACTCACTGCACTCTGTGGAATGGTAGATTCCACAGATCAATCTCGCCGTGCATTGAAGGATTGTAAGTGAGCAACGAACAAAAGACAGGGAGTTGCTGGGTTGGGCTGTTTTATTACAAGTAGGCAATGGGAGGTTTGTGTGACAGAGACCCTTAGACATATCAGCATGTTCAGTTCGACAGCAAACCCCAGGGATTACTGCTCCAGCATTTGTGGTGGCAGGGAATTATGAACAGCATTCTTAATCTCTCTCCAACAAACAGGAGAAAATCCATGAAACCATTTCACTGCAGTGCACATCCCTATCCCAGGCAGGTGCAAAGAGTTATTAGTGTTAGTCAGAGAGATGTTCAGCACAGAAACAGACCCTTCGGTCCAACTCGTCCGTGCTGACCAGATATTCCAACCCAATCTAGTACCATTTATCAGCCCCTGGCCCATATCCCTCCAAACCCTTCCTATTCATATGCCTTTTAAATGTTGCAATTGCACTAGCCTCCACCACATCTTCTGACATACCACCCTCAGTGAAAAGGTTGCCTCTTAGGTCTCTTTTATATCTTTCCTCTCACCCTAAATCTATGCCCTCTAGATCTGGACTCCTCTACCCTAGGAAAAAGTCTCAACCATGTTGTCAGGCAGTGAGTTCCAAACGCCCAGCCCTCCTGGGTGCAGAGATGTCCTCTCTCAGCTTTCCACCTTTTACCTCAAATCTACACCCCTGTTTATTGACTGCTCTACTATTGGAAACTTGCTTTCCTAACCACCCTAAGTATACCTCTCATGGTCTTATACCTCTCCATCAGATCATTTCTCAACCTTCACCAAACAAACAATCCCAGCCTTTCCAATTTCTCCTCAGAGCTCAGACCCTCCAGCTCAGGCAGCATCCTGGTAAATCTCCTCTGCAGCCTGCAATCACATTCTTCCTGTAATGCAGTAACCAGAACTTCATGCAGTACTTCAGTTCTTGGCTTAGCCAACATTTTGTACAGTTCCAGCATAACCTTTCTGCTCTTTGTTACGACACAGGGTAAACCCCTCTGCTAATCTAAACCCAACACTCCGAAGCTCACCTTGTGCTATAATCTGTTAAATTTCCAGAGGCAAAGAATTATCCCAGATTTCACTATTTAAAGAAAAAAAGTTAACAATTTTATTCTTTAAAGTCCAACAGAGAAAACTAATAACTATTGACAACTCCTTTCTCTTAAACCTATCTTTTACCTCCCAGTCTAAAATACTGGTCTGATATTAAAGAAAACCATGATTAAGATTTACAAATAAAAAAACACATTTCAAAACCAGTCAGCTTTGTTTATTCTCTCCTTTGTAATTTTTCTAGGTCGGCTTCAATCTTCTGCTGCACAAATTTCTTATGGACGGGTACCTTTCAGATAGCTATTCAGCTAGCAGTCCATACTTGTTTGTGCTCTTTGCAATAATTGTTCAAAATGTCCAGTTTTATACCCTAAAACATCAGATCATTTCATTGCTTTGATGTCATCAAAACACTAAATTCAAATTCAATTGGAGTTTGGTATTTGGGGCATAATTTAAATGTATTGGCTGAATTTGAATTTGTTTTTGTTCCCATGGCAATGCAACTCCAGCTATTTGTTTCAACCAAATGTTACACTTGTAAATTGTTCAGGATACTCTGTGCTTTCAGTCAGTCCTTGCTAGCTTCCTCTCTCTCAAAGGGACAGTACACCTCTACACCTTCAGAACATCTTGTATCACATGTTCAGTTAATAAAAGCAAGTATCCCATATGCTTTCTTAATCACCTTATCATCTAGCCCAGCTACCTTCTTGATCAGTGGATATGCACACCAAGGTCCCTTTGACCTGCTGGACCTTCCAGAGTCAAAGTGGCATCCCTTGCCTTGCTGGCCCTCTCCAAGTGTAATACTTCATACTTTTCCAGGCTATATCCGATTTGCTATAGCTCTGTCCAGCTAAGCACTCTTTTGCTACCTTCCTGCAGTACAGTTATCCTCTTGTTTATTACCTCACTTAGTAGTTCCTGCTGTCTGTGAATCTCTTGACCATTCCCCCTACATTTAAACACAAATCATTAATGTACACTATAAAGAGCAAGGACCCAGCATTGAGCCCTGTAGATCACAAACACTTTTCTCATCACCCTTTGCTCCCTGCCTCCAAATGTTTCCTTGGATCCCATGGGCTCTTACTTGATCAGCCTGCAGGGGAGACCTTCTCAAATTTGAATTCAAGAAAAATCTGGACTAAAATGCTGATGTCATGGCGCCCACGTAGCCGGTGTTGGTTTATATTTAAAAAAAAACATATCTGGCTCAATGTCCTTTAAAGGAAGGCAATTCCAGTGACTGCCCAGAGGATCCCAACTTGAGCCAAAGAAAGGCCCAAGCACCACCCTGGTAACATCCCTTGCCAACATCTCTTGTAGTATTCATCTATTCCTCATCATGGGCTTTGGTTGGTGGAGATGATGTCAGTGTTGAAACTTTATTGCTGGAACAGCACAGCAGGTCAGGCAGCATCCAGGGAACAGGAGATTCGACGTTTCGGGCACAGGCCCTTCTTCAGGAGATGATGTCAGCTTGACCAGTCAGAATAAGGTAGGTAAAGGATGAAGTCAAACGTAGCCAATAGCAAGCAGCTCAGACAGGGCAATGGGCCAGCAGCATACACCCGGGTTCTGAGGGAGAGTGGGGGAGGGAGTCTGAAGGAAAGCAACACTTGGTGTGGACAGAGAATGGGGGAAGAGCTGTACAGAGGGAGGATGGAGGGGCTGAAGGATTTAGAGGGATAAAAATGGGTGGAGAGCATTGGGAGGGGGTGTGGGAGGAGAATGGAAAGGAGGGACAGGTTATGTAGAGCAATGGAGGAGTGTGTGTTGAGAGAAAATTGGGGAGGGCTGTGAAGGGGCAGCTGAGGGAAGGGTGCTGTTCTGGATGGAGAGTAACAGAAGAGGGTGTGGAGAGAGAGTGAGGGAGGTGGTGTGCAGAGGGAGAATGGAGGGTTAGAGAGGGAGAACAGGGGTGTGGACAGAGACCAATAGAAGGTGGTGTGAAGGGACAGGGAGAGAGGTGGTTTGTGGAGGCCATATGCAGGAGGCGGATGGGTTCTGAAGGGAGAGCAACAGGAGGTAGTATGGAGAAAGTTTTTTGGGGGGGGGGGGGGGGGGGGTGTCTAGATTGACAGCAGTGGAGAAGGCACGTATGGAGGGAGATTGGGGGACTGGTGACATGAAGGACAAGCAGAGGGGATGTAGGGTTGTGGTTTGTGAATGGGGATGGAGGGGGGAAAAGAGGTGTAACCTATTGAGTGAGTCAACATTGAGCCATCATTAGGATAAAATTAATGCACCACCAGCAGTGAAAACCGATGAGCTAAACTTAGACTGTACCCTGATAAATCAATGGCTAACTCTCAAACTTTGTAGTTGGAGAAAGACAGCAATGTTACAAATGGAACAATGCTCATTGATTATGTAACTCTTCACGTGCAGTGAGTAAACCTGTATTACATCACAGGCATTTACTACCAGCATTAATCTAAAGACAATCGCAGATGTGGCTGATTCATCCATTCTTTCAGAAAACTTGTCTATGTTGGTAATGGAAGGTTAATAAAACACAGTTAAGATTCATCTGAAGGTTTAGTAAAGATTATCTGATAGATTTATTTCAAGTTAAAGTTTAGCCTGGACTATGATAGACAGTGTATGATTTAACACACCTTGTTTCTACAATAACACCGGACAACAGAAGAAAAAAAAGTTAACCAACTTTGAAAAGCCCAGTGGTTCAATAGAAATTATAAAATGCTGAGTAATCATTTTCCATTCATAGTGTGTTTGAATATGCCACTCCATAAACCTAGATGTTCTTTTGATTGATTCAAGGGAAAAGACAGCTACAAGGGAAAAGACAGTAATGGGACTGATATGTAATCTGGTTGAAATGTAACTTGACTAATGAGTGACATTTAACTATATGGAATGGCAAGGCTCCATCAGCAATCTATATAGAGTTTGTTTATCTGAGTCAGAGTTGCAGCGATTGATGCAACAATTATCTTCTCCGACTGTGAACTAAAGTGGGTTGGGGGAATGAGACAGGGATTCCAGTTATCTGACGTCAAGTAGTTGCCTTTGTTTGGGGCCTGAATGCGAGCTGGCCTCCCTCAGAAGGACCTAGCTATAGCTATACGAAAACTTTCATTGGTGGTTGACATAGACACATCGTATGTTGTGTTGGATGATGTCATCAGTTTCACAACATCATCCACAAACTGAACACTGCGGAATGCAGCAAGAACACAAAACCCTTCCATCTGTTGCTCCCCATATTTACAAAAGTGGATCTATTCTCCCTCCAACAGTGAATCAGTCGCCATGAGATGTCACACATACAACAATGGCACTACCATCCAAGTGTGACTGGAGTGCATAAGTTGAAATGTTTTACACTTGTTAACCTTTGCAGTCATATATCTGATCAGTGGCCTTTAATAAATCTGGACATCTCATGTTGAGATGTGATGCAGGATTGCAGACGTCAGTGGGATTAATTGTGCAGTGTCTGGATTGAACTGCAGCTATCAAATAAAACTAGACTGGAACTTGGGTTATTGAAAAGGACATGAGGGGACTACGCTTTTACAGTGGGGTTCTATTGTGGAATGAATTGCTAAAGGAAGTGGTAGATGCAGGTACAATTAAAACATTTTAAATATATTTGGATAAGTACATGAAAAGGGCAGATTTGGACGGATATGTGGGAGTAGTTTAGTTTGGGATTATGGTCAGTGCTGTCTAGTTAGACTACAGGGTCTGTTTCCAGGCTGCATGACTCTGCCTTGAAATGACATGCAACAGTCTACCCCGACTGGCCTGGCTGTGTCCTCCATTCTATTTAGCCCTGTTCATTACATGACAACACAGTCTCCACTGCACCACAGAAGGCATGATGGGAGATGCTCTGGAACCTACAATTCCTTTCACAGCACTGTAAAAACCTGTTTATAATTTGGCGTCATTGAGTATTTGTGAGGATATGTTACATATAGGAGAGATGGGCAACTGAACTCAAATTTTCTCGAGCGTAAGGTGCACAATGGTGATAGTTGTGTTATTGCAGGAGTTTGGCAATCTTGTTTTTCCTAAAACTGTAAAACAAAGTCACTGCATGCATTCTACATATATATTAGAATTATCAGAATGAAGACATGTTCACTTTCAATATATTGTTAATTCTATAGCTATTGAAAGTTAAGGTATAGATACATGTGAACATACCATACATTGGTATACCAATTTATGCAAACAAATTGCTGGAGAAACTCAGCAGGTCTGTGGAAAGAGAAATAGAGTTAACAATTCTGAAGAAAGGTCACTGGACTCAAAGTTAACTTTCTCTCTCTGCACATGTGCCGTCAGACCTGCTGAGTTTCTCCAGCAGTGTGTTTGTTTCAGTTCTGGTTTTCTTTTACATATTTATGTCAGAAAATGTGACATTGGGTCATGTTCCCAAAGGCACTGTCAGAGAGAAAAACAAATTATTGTGGTTCACTAAGTAAATGAATCCATTCCATTTTCCCATTGCTTGATTTTGATCAGTGGCACTGACGTTTTACAATATTCTCGATCTCAAATGTACCCAGGAATCTGTCAAATTTGTTATATGTATGAGCTTTACTTTGGGTCTTTTTTTTTTAAAGAAAAGACTTTGCTGATGTGGTTAACATTCATTTTTACTGTTCTTACCATTTAACTTCCTTGATGAAGTAGTATAAATCTGGTCATGACTCCTGATTTCCCTCGTGGACTAGTTATAATGGGTCTCTTATCATTTAATATCCTTTGTGACCTACATCGGATTTCTTTGAACTGAAGGATTGCCTTGTTTAGAGAACATAGTTTAATGAGAGCATGGTGTAGCAATCTGCCCGCAAGCACACACTGTTCAGCTGATTATGAATTCAGACGATCTGAACTTTGCCAAGAGTAAATTCAGACATGTGTAAAACTATAATATGTCATCAGTTATAAAAGAACCAGATCCAAAGTCAAGTAAAAGTTGTCCATTATTTTGTCGGTTCGATTTTTTTTCCATCAACAGGTTGTTAGAAAAATGTGTAAGAGAAGTTCAGTTGCTATGGACAGTCAGATTCCAGAGTGAAACCTGACTTAAGATCATGTTTTGTTTTATGTAACATCGTGATCTTTCACTGAAACGCAAGCTCACGTGGCTGTAGATATGGTTTCAACAATAGACAGAAGTTTGTTACGAAAAAAGGACAAAATGAAATAAACCAAGTTATATTACTGCTACAATTTGGCCAATCAGCCACAATGTCGTGAGCACCTTTTAACAATACTCTCAGCAAGCAGGGACTTTGAAAAATTACCCAGAATGTCACATAATCCAGTCCAGCACAGCACCTCAGGAACACAGATCAAATCCATTGCGTCAGATGAGCGATGACCGAGAGAACGCAGAGTACTGGAAGCAGCTTGATACAATCTGACTGAAACCCATTTTAATTAAACAAGTATCTGCACCTCATTCATCTGATTCACACATTAGTCAGCATGCTGACTGAAGACAGTGAGCAACCATCTGATCTATACACAAAATGTTCAACAACTGTAATCATAAAAAACAGATCTGCCTTAAAGTTAACACTAAAGGCTATAATAAAATACACATAAATAAACCTTATATTGTTTAAACACAATTATAGCTGGTCATCACATGCTGTAAAAATTTAAGTTTTTTGTTGCCCTGAAGTACTGACATAAGGGGATTCTCTCAGCAGAGAGAACAGTACATAGTAAATACTTTGCAGTTCTCCAGGACACAAGTTACTGCGATAAACAGGAGCATGTTCAGACTTCAAACCATGACTTTTTCCCCCCTCTCTCCCATTCGCAAGCTGCATATTTTAAATTCCTTTCAAGAGGTGTTGCATGCCCAAGATCTGATGTTCGCTCACCATCTCCACCCTTTGAAACAGAATCAAGTCCTACTCCAGGACTTCAGCACCAAAATCTGGATTGACGTCCCACTGCAGTGAGGGAGTGCTGTACTATCAGAGGTGCTGTCTCTGAGGACAACACATTCCAATGGGTCTTCTTCAAAGAGCAGTGGAGTTAGCTCCAGGATGCTGGCCAATAGTTATCCCTCAAATCACCATTACACACAAAGGATTCTGGTTGTAATTATATTGCTACTCACAGCAGCTTATTTTGCAGAAGCATTCAATCTTATTTTTTTTTTTAAATTGTAAAACAGTGATTATACTTAAGTACCTACATACTAACAAAATCAGGAGTAGGCTATTCATCCCTTCGAGCCTGCTCTCCCATTCAATAAGATCATACTTAGTTGGTTATAATCACATTTCCCAACTCAGAGGTGAAGCCCATCACATGACAATACAGAATCCTTCAGCTTCTGAATGTTGTAATACAATTAGCCAGGGTTAATCCACAGAAAAATAACTTTGCTAAAGACTGGATCCTGATGGTGAAAACTGACTGCCCAATATGCAAAACTGATTGTGTAAGATTGGGTTACACAAAGTTCATAGAAGCGAGAGAAAGCATTACTTTCAACTGAAGCAGCGTTAAGGAGACAGTAATGAGTCTTCCCTTTTCCAGATTGACACTGGTTATTTATAACCTCCGGTCACTAAATCCTCGTGTGCAGTGACTTTGAAATCTAATCAAAGTTCAAACTGCAAAAGTATCAGCTGGGCAAGTTTGACATGATTCTCTTCATGATAATGCAGAAACTATGAGTTTATCTTGCTATTAGCATAGCTTAATATTGTCAGCTGTGGGCTGAAGCAGAGAGGGCTCTCAGACCTGTCAAGACAAACAGGTCATTTGGCACAGAGGGATTTCCATTCGGTGGACTGAACTGAAAATCAACCTGCTTGGACATTTCATGATCTCTCTCTTTGGCCTTAACCTAGAGAGTAGACTCAAAACTGGGCCTTCTGGTCAAGAGGTATGACACTATCACTGTAGTACAAGAGATCCAAAATCCACCTTCTCAAATGCAAAGTTCTTTGCATTTATCAGGTGACTTGGACAGTGAGTGTCAACATGAGTGCTTGAGTAAGATTTGAACCCTGGCTTTTACACAGGCCCAGAAGTGAATTCTCGCCTCCAGACCAACATGCCATGAGATGGAGTTCTTGGTTACACTGAAGGCATTGTATCACCGTGGCCTGAGCAATGCCATCTCAGTTTAATACCAGCAAATGCTACATAGAACCTGTAGTGGGTAGAGACACACAAGAGGGTGCCAACAGAAGTTTAATTCCTACTGCACTTCATGAAACAGTTCAAAGCTTGTACAATGTACAACTTTTGTAAAAATATTAGGTATGTTCTTTCCCCAAAAAGAAATGCTGCCACATTACAACATAATGATCACGACTGACATTTTTGTGGAATTGAGCAAGAGGGAAGTATTCAAATAACATTACAAAATTGCACAAAGTGAAATTACAGTAACAGGTAAAGTCATGAAAGCTGTTCTACCCAGGAAGGACTGAATGGTTAAGTTGTCACCCAGTGTTTTTCCATTACTCTTAGATAGTGACATGATTGAATACAGCAGCATTTTGCAATTTGATCCCAGGATCAGTACCAGCAATTAATTACGTGTCAGAATTATTACACAATCGTAGCAAAAGTCAACCTCACCACACCCACTACTGCTGTACCAATGCCATTTTTATGCTCCATATTTCTGATCTTTTAAATGTGGAAGGGAAAATTACAATTTCTCCAGTGTGTCATAAAACAGATTGTGCCACATCACAGAATATTTCAATGGAGGGCTTGTGTGATTGTAGCTATTGTAGTCTGAAAAGTTCCTGCAGAATGCACAAGACCTCCCCATTTTAAAACCAATTAGCTTCTTAAACCTGTTCCAATTAAGTGGAAGCTGAATGGTCTATTAAAATGTTCCAAAACACTCTTGCAGTACCAAGTAAATGCTTCATCCAGAACACAGTGGGACAACTGCAGTTGGAAACATCCTCTCACCTCTTGCAGAGACAAAGAAACTGCAGGCGCTGAAATCCAAGGTAGACAGGCAGGAGGCTGGAAGGACACAGCAAGCCAGGTAGCATCAGGAGGTGAAGTCGTCCATGTTTCAGGTGTAACCCTTCAGAACTAGGAGTGGATGTAAGGGGAACTGCAGATAAGGGGGTGTGGGGGGGAAAAGGAGAGAAAGAGAAAGGATGAAGTGGGTATAGATGAAGACAGGAAGAGGGTATGACCTGATTGGTCAATGGGAGGAACGAATTTGGTGGGTGGCAGGGAGGAGTGGAAAGAAGGTGGAGGGGCTGGGAAGGGAGTTGAGGAAAGGGAGGTTATTTGAAATTGGAGAACAAAATATTGAGTCCTCCGGGTTGTAAGCTGCCCAGGCTGAAGATGAGGTGTTTTTCTTCCACTGTGTGGTTTGGTTGGTTGCACCAATGGAGGAGGCCAAGGATGGTCATGTCGGAAAGGGAGTGGGAAGAGGAATCGAAATGAACGGCGATTGGGAGCTCCACCCAGCGCTGTGCTTTCACAGCAGAATCTCTGCCGATGGGAGGGTCAGCCCATTTCCCACCTGCTCTCTAGCACAGACTTGAATTGGCCCAAGGCAGCACTGAAGAGCACGAGAATTCTCACCCATGTCCTGGCCACTGTTTACCTTTCAAATTCCTGAGGAAGGGCCTGTGCCCGAAACGTCAAATCTCCTGTTCCCTGGATGCTGCCTGACCTGCTGTGCTGTTCCAGCAATAAAGTTTCAACTACCTTTCAAATTAACATCACAAAGAGATGCTCTAGTCTATTACGTTACCAATTGTGGGAGCTGATGTGCAGTACACCTAGCAGCTTTCATTTCTGGCATTACACCTCAGTTACCCTGAGGTGAAACCTCAATGCAAGGCTTTAATTTAATTAGAGAGGAACAGGAACCATGTGACTGTTACACCAGGAACTGACTGCCAGTCTGAAACAGGCATGAAACGAACTTCAAAGAAAGGTGACTAGGCTCTGCTCTCAGATAGTCAGTCAATCTTTATTAATTACCAAAAGCAGGAGGCAGGAACATGTGGCACATGCCAATGCACAGCCTAAATATTGCACAGAAAATTGCAGTAAGCAGCAGTGCTCATGGTTGGCGCAACTTTAACATTCATATCTTTTAAAGCTCCTTAAAAAGAGAGATCAAAAGCATGACAGTAGGGAATGTTCCCAGGGCTTTAAGATTCTTCATCCATGCCCATGAGTTGCTGCAAGGGATCAATACTCCAATAATCATGATCCCAACTCAAAAACCAGCCAGTGAAGGAGGGAGGCTCAGAACCTTGTTTGACCTGCGTTATTGGTGTCTCCTTATCCCTGCTGGAAGGGTCCGTCTCAATATATTCTTCAGCTAGATTGAAGAGAAAAGTATATATAGTGAGTGCTTATCCTTTACTATAAAATCTTTGTAGTAGTGGACAGTTCTCACATTAAAAGCCCCATTTAATCCACCTTAGCACTGATCAGCCTCACTGCAATGAGATTTGGGGGAAGCGGGATTACTGGCATTGAACTGTACAAATGGCTAACATAGGAAATGTGGAATTCAAGTATATACAAACATCTCAATGTGTACACACATGTGGGGGTAGTGGTGCTCAACGAAGATCAACACTTAATTCTCTTCTTTCAATCCAAAGGACAACTCTCTGAACAGGTTTCCTATTGGTTGAGGATGTCACTGAGGATTTGGCTCAAACCAAGATGAAGGCTGTCATAGTAAGTGTTAAACTGGCTTGCTACGTCACAAGGTGGTGGTGTAATTTACTACAGATTTTTGACTACATTTTAAGGTTAAATCTATGGGGTCAACTATTACTACTTTTGAGGGGCTGAAATTCATACCGTATTAGCACAAGTCTAATTGATCTTTATCCGAAGAAAGAAAACACAACATTGAATAATGGTAATTCAGAAAACCTGGAGTGGGATAACAGACAGATTGGAAAGTTGGAACGGGAGGTGACAGCTGGCACACAATCTTTTATCTGTGAGGAATTAGGGTCGACTTTTACAAGCAATATTGAAGAGACCAGGCTATTTGGCCAAAATAAAAAAACGGATCAACTTTTACACGAGATCAACTATTACTCGAGTATACAGAGGAAGCTCAATGATCTGAACGAGATAGGTAGGCATTTCATTCAGATAATTGATTATTCGGTTAATTGATTTCCTCTGAGGCTCAGAGTGCTGTGAAGTCTGCTCCCCGCCCAGGAGAGTAGGCAAAAGCACACAGTGCACGAGACCCCACCCCCCCCACCCCATCCACGGCAGCCTGACTGTACACCAACAATACAACAGCTGCTGCTGCCACTGCCTGTGGGGAGTAAGTCTCCAAATACCGCGCACGTACACACAGACAATGTTGGAGAGATGATCTGGGGAAGGGTGGACTTTAGAGTACACCACTGTGGGGCGCGTGAGACAGCGCACAAGAGAGAGAGCGACATCAGTCACGTAGGCACAGTGCCTGGACTGTCCAGGACTGTTGTCGACAGTATTTCATCGTATCGTAAACAAAAAAGATGCAATCAGGGTTGAAACAGCTCTTTCATGTAATGTTTCTATTGGGACCTTGAGATCCCCTTCTGATATCGCTTATCTGAATATCGGATTTTGGGTTATTGGGATAATAGAGGTTCCTCTGTATATAGTATTCACTTCATAGCTACCTTATGTAGGTGCACATTCTTTTCACTACCCATGCACCCAATTGTATTGGCACAAGGATGTTCCCTTAGCATGATTAGAACAAATCCCACCATTAATGCTACTTTCCACTATAGATATCACAGCCGTCTCATTGTGATCTTTAAGTCACAATTCACTAGATAAATCAGCATTCTAAGTATTAATTAGAAAAAACAAGTCAGTCATAATCAAACCCTCAGGAGAAAAAAAAACAAACAGAAAATCATTATGCCTCACACCCACACCACAGGTCAGTTGTCAGCCACAGTCTTGTGACACTACACTAACTACAGAAGAACACCAATATTTGTGCCCAAAGGTTCTAATTCATCTATCCCCAGTAAATGGCAATCTTTCATAAAATTACTGAAACCTAAAAAAATGTTACTTGTCATCAGAAGTCACCACCCAGTAAGAGACTACAAAGCAAGGAGTGGTTTCCTCTTCCTCATCCATTACCTTTGTTACCAATCCATTGGATAGATTGGAGTCTTGGTCAAATATTCCCATCCCCAGTTTATTCAATATTTAAACGAGTGCAGATTTCAAAAGAGAATGCCAAAAGGGAACACCATGACATTTCTACTTCAAAGCGTCCCAGAAACTAACTCCCAAACCCACCAGCCTAATCCTGAACGTTACCTCCCTGTACGCCACCCATTCACACAATTCCTCCCTACCTCTGAAGGAACAATGCAAGTTGGCGTCTACCATCTGCACTAGATAATTAATTACACCCTGACAGGAGACTGAAGGCAGATGGCACTATTCAATCGAACCCGTAAGTCACATCCAAACGCCATTCTTCGGCAGCAATTAAAAAGGGACTCTGGAAAGTCATCGCATCACCACCCCCTGCTGCTCAATTCACCAAGTTATGAACACACCAAATGATGGAACCTCATCCTCATGCTGTGCCTCAGAACACCAGCTCAATAACATTCTGGCAAGTTTCCAAAATTAAGATTCTTTGATCTGGTGGCATTCTTTTTTTACACTGGACAGTATTGTTAATTGGATGTGATCAAAAATTTAAGACTAAATTTGGAGGTGATCAAAACATGGTCTAAGTTGAAAAGAGCAAAATTCCAGGTCACGTTGATCCTAGAAAGACTGGGTTGGGGGACAGATTTGCAACGTATAGCCCTTTCAGCACTGTTGCATGCACTCCATGTTCCTCTCCCTCCCGTATACATTACAGGGAGAGAATGATTTCTTCATTTTCCAATGAAATTACGCAAATGGACCAGGGAGTTGCTTCCCACATTGTTGGGCCTGGAACAGGGTGTTCCACCACGCTGGACAGGCCATGCCTGATCAGAGATGATCGATCAGCATTGGATATTTATAACTGAGAAAGCCTTCCCCTCAGTGGACGCACTGGGGTGATTCACAAAACAATAAACATCACCCCTCTTCTAAAATCACTGGGATCACACTAAAACGTGAAGGGGCTGCTGGTGCTAATTAAAAAAGAAAAAAGATGGTGTAGAAAGATGAACAAATTTGATGTGGAATTCTTACCTAATTTTAAGGCCTCAGTTTTTTCATCTTCACGTGCTTCATTACCGATCCACACAAACACCTAGAAATAAAAAGGACAATACCAACTCAGTTGGAAAAAAGACAGCAGATTTTCATGAAGAACACTGGCTTCCTGTACAAATTAAAATGGCTGAGGCAAGAGACAGGGTGTAGTATGGTGGGACTCAGTACTCCGAGTCTTACCCAGGGATACAAAGTGCTAGTGCAATTTAAAGGGAATATCACCCCTAGCTCAGCAAAGCTTGCCCACTGTTTCAGGTCATGTCAGCAGTGTGATGGAGTACTCACTGTTTGCCTGGGAGAGTGTGCAGCGCCAACACTCAAGGAGCTTGATATCCATTCAGGAAAAAAGTAATACATTTGAACTGCATCCCTTCCACGATGCCTTAAAACATCCACTCCCCCTAAACCCAGCACTATGGCATCTACAAAACAGCTACAGTAACTCCCCTAAGCCTCTCAAACTCATGACTTATACCAACTCAACAAATAAAAGGGCAGCAGAGAGATGGAAATCCCACTACTTCCAAGTTCTCCTCCAAGTCTCACCCCATCCTGACTTGGAAGGGAGTTGCTGTTCATTCACTGTCCCTCGGTCAAAACCCCGGAACTCCCTCGAAAAGCAATATGGGTGAGCCCAAACCAGGCAGGAGTCCACCAGCACCTGGCACAGGGCAACTACACACTGGTAGCGGAATGTCTAGCAATACCCTCAAATGGACAGAAAAATGTGAAGGATAACCTGATAGAAAGTGTGGCAGTTTGTGATTACAAACAGATATGACCCAACAAACACCTCACCTGGTCCCATGTATCAAGAAGCATGATGTCATCAGTGGCTAGGTCATCCTGGGTGAGTTCACCAGGCACCTCTTCAACCTGTCAAGAAAATGGAAAAACACTTTCAGGTCGTTAAGTTGCAGTTGTAGGGGCTCTAAGGAGACAGACATTGGAATTGGGAAATTCCTTCAGGCAGTGAAGAGCATTTTCTCCTATCTCCCCACCCCCGTGCCCCCAAACCAAGTTAGATGCAGCATTAAACCATGTGTCAAATAGTATGAGCACTCCTTTCATTGTGACACATGCCTCCCAAACACCCTACCCCTTCTGACAGGCCAAGAACACTCTTCATGCTATGAGGGGCTTATGCCCGAAACATAGATTCTCCTGCTCCTCGTATGCTGCCTGACCTGCTGTGCTTTTCCAGCACCACACTCTTGACCCTCTTCATGCTATCCCTTTGATAAACAGATTTGAAGTTGCTCTGCGCACATCCCCCTGAACTTCTCAACATCTCCCTTAAGATGCTCTTTAGGGGCAGACCTCTCTGGCCAACCTCTGATCAGCCACCCCAATATCCTCTTGTACAATTTAACATCAAAATTTGTTCAATAATACTAACAGCCTAGTGACACTATACCATATTAAAAATAAAATGAGATCTGGAATTAAAAGTTACTAGGTCAGACTTGGATCACAAGATTTTCTTTTTTAAATTGCAGAACTGTTAACACAAGGCATTATGCCCAGTTAGATAGCTTGTGTCCAACACTTGCTTCAGAGTTCTAGGTGATGGCAGTGTTAATGTTTTCACGTGAGTCACTCCACTACCCGAGGGCTTGAGGTTAATGGAAAAAAAATTGGTATGTACATGATTGTGGAAGGAAATGTTCTTGGGGACTAAACTTCTTCAGTTTCCTGCTCTTACAAAAACAGGAATTACAAGATTATCTGGTCTCCATCACAGTGAAAAGTTCCAACCTTCAGCTGCTCTGCATTTACTTGTAGAGATCAGCAACCCACATGGCAAAGAACTGGCACAGGGCCAAAATGTTTGACGAAATCTGTCCTCACTCCTGCATCAACAGGCACTCTTATTTACCCAGTGTTGTTGCTTTTGCTTCAGGCAATCTGGTAGAGCTGCAGCACAAACAGGCACATGTTCCAACCAGGTGGACTGCACCTGATAAATAACAAACAAAGCCACTTGACCCATCTCAGGGAGGGGGACTTCAACACCTGCCTACTCACAGTAGAATGCAATGGCCAGTCCACACCTCAATTAGGCTGAGCAAAGAATCCACCCAATATCAGCCGAACATGGTCTAACCTAGACAAGCATAGGAGGTCACATGTCAGTAAGCTTCCTTCCATTCATTGTTTTTGACTTGCTTACCATTTCAGTTAAAGCCCATTATCCTCTTGTGATATAGGTGTCTTGATACGCGACTATCAATTATTTTAAAAACAATTATACCAATTTTGCAGAACTCTACAAGATTTCAGTAGAAATAAGGCTTGAGATGCAAGTAGTGAAAAAAAGAGTTTTCCCTGATAACAGAACCTTAAAAAAAAAGGTGGATCAGCCTTGGTGACTCAATCACACATTTCGGTCAACAGAACATTACAAATTCTGAATATTGACTTTGTAGCCAAGGCAGTGGAGACAAGCATCCTCAAGCCCTTGTTGACTGATGTGCTGCACAAGTTAAACATGTTGAATATCAAAGTGACCAAGTCTTTCAAACCTATCCCATTTTTCATCATTAACTCCTGCAATACCATCCAGCAGGTTCTCTTTCCCACCTACATCAAGTGTCTATATTTCTTAGACTTCACATACCTTGTGTGAACAGTAACAATGAAGTCAGTGATATATCTTGTCCACTCCATTCTGTAACTTGGGCCACCTCTTCAGATACCAACTTTTCCCAGGTTGAGCTTCTCAACCCAAATCATTGGTGAAGTAGAAACAATGGGCGATTCCAGTATAGAGCCTCATGACCCCCAATTGGTACGCCTCTACTTCTAACAACCATTTTTTGTTTGAAAATAAAGAAATAGTGTTTCTTTTATTTAAGATTTACATCAAGGTCATTTCAAATGTGAAGGTTTGTGGAGTCTCTGTGGATGTGCATTAAGTCATTGCGAGCTTACCACAATATAAATGGGTCATCACTTCAAGGAGGCTGAAATCAGCCCTTCTAAACAAAAGAAATCTAAGCCTTGTAAACTGAGCCTATACTATACAGCCTAGTGGTAATCATTAGCACTGCTGCAATACCAACCAACCCGTCTAGATTTCAGACTACACTCACTGCTTAAAAAGTTCATTCCACTGAACACTGGGAAATTAACTGGAATGAAATAAAAATGCTCATGTCTTCAGGTCCTTGACTCCCATCTCACACACGAGCAGTGGAGAGCTCAAAACAATTATTTGACTTCTAATAGCCTACCTTCTGTGAAAATGGTACCGTTCTATCACAACTCCTAAATCTATCCCCACCCCCTCCTCAAAAAACAACCAAGGCCCAGTAACTACAAGATCAAACTCACAATGAAGCGCCCAGTCTTGTTAGAACATGCAAAAAGGCGAGGAGGATGAATATCCATTTTGTTCTTCAGTCTTCGGGAAGTACAATATTCTGCCTTTCCACCCAAGTTCGACCAGAACTCATCTGTCATGGCAAAGAGTAGAAGAGACACATTATTCACTCCATTCAAAGGAAGCATGCAGACTGCACACTGATGATTGTGGATATTTACTCAACCTGTTCAGAGATGTTGACAGCAGCTCAGACTTAAACCCAGGCTTCCTGGCTCAGAGGTGGGGACATCACAAGTCCCACTTATGACTGCACACAAGGCTTAAGCAGCACACTTATTCCATGTGAAAGATGGCTGCTTGTGGGTTGTTACAGTCACTGGTTTAAAGAGAGACAGCAGTCCACATTATATATTTCTTTACAACTGGCAAAAAGCCATATTGAGTATAAAAATCTTGGTCTGCCATGGAGGGGGTCGTTATGTCCAATTGCCTGCCCCTCTTCTGTGGTTATGTCAGAGCCCTGGTGTCCCTGGAGAAGGAGCACGTGATGTCCACCAACACCCTCAAGATTCTCAGGGAGAGGTGGGCACCACAGGGAGTGGAGTGTATTATTTCCCCCTCCAACTCCATTGACTTAATCCCTGCCCTCCCCTTCACTGTTTGATCACACGGCATTGCCTTTTGAGAAGGGCACTGCTCGTCACTGGCCACTCAGGTGTTTCCTTTCTTCCTGGTGGTGGAATATAAATAGAGATTTACACACGTTGTTTTTCACTGTGCCCAACACCTGCACATACACATGACATGGGTGCTGGGGAAAAATAAGCAGTACTGTTGTCAGGTGATAGCATGTGGGGGAAAATAAAAAAAAAAGGCAGAAAAATCTTGGTCTTTATGTAGCCATCTTTTAGAATGCTTATAATATGGAAGCTGGCCATTTGGCCCATCGAGTCCACAGTATGCAGTGGTTGTGACTTAATACTCCTGCATTAGCATTACAGAAAAACTTAGAGGCTTTTACAATTAGGAATTAAAACGTGTTGTATCAGGTGGTGTAGAGGTTTACTAACCCACCTGGTTCACTGCCCTCCGTTATTTCAGAGGCATCAATTCCCAGGATATCCAAGAGTTGCTGTGCTCCTTGCTTCTCAGCGTCACTTGCCTCATGGCCAAGCCAGATAAAGGATGATTCAGGAGTCTTCAGAACAAAAGCATCATTTGAATTCAGGTTGGAGGCAATATTATCAATCTGCAGGGAATAGAGTGCACAACATCAGTGAGTTCAGCTGCTGGCTTCTGAAAACCCACTTGCAAATACACAGGCTATTTCATCATGCCTCCAGGCCAAATAACATGCCCTGTCCAAATACACTCGCAAACATCTCAGTCTTCCCACCAAGACACATGGACCTCACAGGACAGAATTGGTTTAGTAAAAAAGACTTACATTTATATAACACCATACACACAGTCACCCTGTGTCTTGAAGTGCTTTAAAGGCAATGAAGTACTTTTTTAAAAAAGTCACACTAATGCCAGAAATGCTGCTGCCAACATGTACATTGCAAGCTCCCACAAAACAGCAGTGTGATAATGACCATGTGCTGACTGAGGGGTAAATACTGACCAGAACACTGGGAATAAGTGCCCTGCTGTTCTACAGAACAGGACCAGCCTTTAACATCAAGTGGGGTCTTAGATCAAGATTGGATCTGAAAGACTGCACTGTACTGAGTCGGCAGCAGAAATGGCTGTGCCGAGCTACAAAGTGGGTCTTCAGCCTAGGGCCTTAGGAAATGAGGAAACGAGGAAACAAAGAAATACAACCCACCAATCCCTCTGATAGGGAAATTGATGGGGTTTGGAAAGAACAAGTGAGACAAAAAAAAAGTAAACACACAGCAAAAGCTTTGTATCCTTTCAGATTAATTTTTAAAATCTTTAGGAGTCGATGACCAATTACCATGTGCTGGAAAATGCTTTAATTTTGGTTTTGGATGGTATGGGAGAAACCTTGCTGGATCTGGTTTGCAAAAAGATCAAAGCAAACAGACAGTTCACAATCCCGGTCACCATCTGGTCCACAGGAAGCTTTCACTAGAAATCCAAATGTCTGGTCTGACCAGCTTCTTGCTATGGCAACTCAAATAGAGAAACAGAGTTAACAGCACAAGTCCAGTATGGCCCTCCTTCAGAATTGGACTCTGAAATGGACCATGTTGGAGAAACTCAGCAAGTCTGGCAGCATCTGACAGGAGAGATCTGACTGAACATTCAAATTTTCCAGCAACTGCAGTACTTTGCTTCAATTTGTGTTGTGACCAGTACCACATTCAATACCAAAGAAAAGTTGCAGCCAGCAACTCCCTCTGTAAGGCTGAACTTAAGAACCCATTCAGTGCAGTGAGCAATAGGAGTGATGCAGTGTTCTGTTTCTCCAGCTATTTCTGCAACATTAATTACACACCAAAAAAAAAGCCTCTTCACAAAGAAGGGAGGAAGCAGTGATTGGTGCATAAGTGGAGTACATTGGTGTCACCATCTCAATTTAAAAAAGTTAGAACCTGACTGCACAGTGATTCCAGTCCCCTCTACATGCTCCTTTGAATTCCCTACTCATCCAGGACAAGGATTTCCTCTGAAAGGTGGTGTTCAGTGGTGGGGTTTCAGATGAACTTGACAAATGAGGGCTGGGCAATTGGAGGGAACTGCCAGGAAGTGAGCCGACACCCAATGTGAACTGGGGTACCGTATTGGTCAGTACCCACTCTGCTTTAATAGACACATCTCACTGAAAGCACAAGGTCAAGGGAAGGATGCTGGCAGGAACCCTCGGGCCTTGTGGGTCACAGTAGCAACCACATAGCCTGCATCAAGTTGAACGCTGCTGTATGTTGGATCATTGGGAATGGGCAGAGCCATTGACCATCCCAAACAACAGACACTGCCTAGTGATGACAGGAGCCAATGACAGACAGGATACATGCTGCTGGAAGGCCTGACTTGGGACTCAGGACAAATAAAGAGCCACATTGTTTTTAGGTGGGAGGGGCAGAAGAGAATGGTCAATATGCCCCAAACTGGAACTTGCGATACCAGCTGGTTTGTTATGCTTGGTACAGCCCACACCAGAATGTTTAGTTCATTCAGTGTCACTGCATCAGTCATGCATAGGTGCATCAGCGACACCTGTTGGCTGCACAGCATTCCTACAGGAACGAGGAACCAAGGGGGAAGATAAAGTTCATCTGTCATGTGGTGAAGGCAGACATTAAGTAATTTTTTTTAACAAAAAAAAAGGGAGACTTTTTGTATCGTCAATGACCTCAAAAATCACCTTGAAAACAAGGATCTGCCTTTATACACTTAACAATACCGACTTATTTCCCTCATAAGGATTTGAGGCTTTTTGAAGATCGAGAAATGAAGAGCTAGTATTAGAACTGACCTCCAATGCTCTGGTAAATCCAGAGCTACTGGCTTGGACCCTAAATAAACGTGTGTCCGCAGGCGCAGTCTGGCCACCTTCTCTGGAGGTCCCACCTTTGTAAACAACCAATGGCTTTCCTCCAAACATGCTCATCAAATGGGCTGGTTCCTTCCCCTGTATCACCCGGACCTGTTCAGTTAAGGAAACACAAACTGTTACTCTCACGTGCAGACATAATCTTGGAAAGTGCATGAGTCATGGGCATCCTGAAAGTGATTTAGTTCACTAATTGTTAGAAAACCAAATCTGTGCAAACTCATGCCTAGAATAAATGCACTACAACAAAGCAACATTCAGAATTAGCCTCAGACACTAAAGCACAGACAGAATACCAGATTAAAAAGGTCAAGATGGCCTCAAAAAAATGATTCAAAATGTTTCTCTTTATATTATGCAGTAAATTTAATGGAATTTATTTAAATAAGCTACAGGTTACTGTTCTTACAGTTATACCAAGTCAGAAGCTTCATGAGCATTGCTCTGTTCACTCATCAGCCCACTCCCTCACATGTAGTTTATTTTACTCCCCCACTTTTCTGTGGATCTTAATTTCTGACACTTGGATCATGATCGGTGTCACCACTTTAAAAGCAGCGAGCTACTTGTACACAGGATCAGGCCCATGGCCAGCCAGGTGATTTTCTGTTTGTAGTTGGAACTGCTAGGTGGCATATCTCACACTGCTGATAAATAGAATGCCTGCCCTTTAACACCATGCACAACCCTGCACATTGTTAGAACGTGCAAACTGAAAAAATTAAGTTTCCTTTGGTTAAAAACAATTCTTCACTGCAAGACAATGTCACCAGCTAAAGGTCAGCATCTGTAGTTCCTCCCCAATGACCCTTGAAATGGAGTGGCCGGCTGAGTCATTTTAGGGGCTGGTTAAAGAGCGTACAACAGTTTAGACGTGGAGTCACATGAAGGCCAGACCAGGGAAGGACAGAAGCTTTCCTTCCCTAATTAAAAAAAAGGACATTAGTGAAGCAGATAGTTATTGTGACATCACTATGGAGAGGAGTCTTTAGATTCCAGATTACTACCCTGTGGTGTGGAACAGATGAGGACAAGTTGAATTTCCTTGCAAATACTGTAATGTTCAAACTGAAAGTGTTTTCTAAAGATTTTTTAGAAAGTGTTGAATAGTATATTTGGGGAAAACAAAGTGTTATAATGCAAACAGGTCAAACATCAAACTGATTAAAAAAAGGGAGGTGATGGCGTAGTAGAATTAATTGCTAGACATTAATCCAGAAACTCAACTAATGTTTTGGGGACAACTGTTCGAATACCACCATAGCAGATGGTGGAATTTGACTGAACAACAAATCTGGAATTAAGAAACTGCTGACGACCACGAAACCATGGTCATAAAACCCATCTGGCTCGCTAATGTCCTTCAGGGAAGAAAATCTGCCATCCTCACCTGGTCTGGTCTACAAGTGACTACAGACCCACAGCAACGTGGTTGACTCTACTGCCCTGAAGTGGCCTAGCAAGCCACCCAATTATATCAATCACTACAAAATCTCAAAGAAATGAAACCAGATGGACCACCTAGCATTAACCTAGACACTGGAAAAGGCAACTGCAAATAAAAAACAAAATCAAAAAACACAGACCAGTCTATCCTGCAAAGTCCTCTGTATTAACAACTAGGGGCTAGTCCTCCCTGTCACTAGGTCAAAATCCTAGAATTCCCTCCTTAAGGGCACTATGAGTCTACCTATAGCACATGAACTGCAGCTGCTCCAAATGGCAGCTCACCACCATCAAGGGCAACTAGGGATGGGTAATAAAACCCAGTGACACCGTATCTGGTGAACGGATTTTAAAATTCAAAAATCAGGTCTGTTTATTGTCCCTGGCGAAAAGTGTGGCACTGGAAAAGCACAGCCGGTCAGGCAGCATCCAAGGAGCAGGAGAGTCGATTTTCGGCCATAAGCTCTTCACCAGTTTGTGCTCAAAGTGTGGACTCTCCTGCTCCTTGGATGCTGCCTGACCGGCTGTGCTTTTCCAGCACCACACTCTTCGATACTGATCTGCAGTCCTCACTTTCTCCTGTTTATTGCCCCTGCACAATCTCTGAACAAGTTGATCACCGAAATGGAAGAAAATCCACCAAGAGGAGGATACATTAATAGCACAGGAGTGGGCATGTTTAACTGAAAGAAAAAACTCAAAAAAAAAAGCAGTTTGTAAAAATTGAGAAGTATAGGATTAATGTAAAGCCAAGTTTTGAACACAGGACTAATTCAAAACGGACAGGCAGGGCAGTCTTAAAGCAGCACAAAAAGTAAACAAGTGGAGCTCAAGACAGAAAACATTGCCAAAAAGTGAAGACTTGCTGGATTCATTTCTATTGGTAGTGTGGTGTTAGAAGAGCAATGCAATATTGCAATTGCCCCTATGCTGTGGGGGGGCAAATCCCATGTCTTCAGTCAAACCTTCCCTGAGATTGATTAACATGAGATGGAAGTATGGCACCAACACAACTGAAACTACTGTCAGTCAACACAGGAAACAGCAGAGTTAACATCAAATTGAATAGGATCACATTGGAACTGTCAGAGCATGGTCATGACAATATTCACTTTTTCAGCTGCTGCTAGACCTGCTGGGCACTTGAATTTTAGATTTCGCCATCCGATATTTACAGGTACTTCCACACACGTCATCTACTGTGTCCGCTGCTCCCGATGTGGTATCCTCTACAGTGGAGGGGCAGGATGCCAACTTGCAGAATGTTTCAGAGAACATCTCTGGGACACATGCATTAAAACACCCCCACTGCTGTGGGTGAACACTTCAACTCCTCCTCCCACTCCGGCAAGGACATGCAAATCCTGGGCCCCCTCCACCGCCAAACTCTAGCGACCCGACACCTCATCTTCCACCTTGGGAACCTCCAACCACAACGGATTAATGCGGATTTCACCAGTTTCCCTCCTCCCACCTTATCCCAGATCCAACCCTCAACTCATCACTGCCCTCTTGACCTGTTCATCTTCCTTCCCACGTATCTGCTTCACCCTCCTCATCACCTTCATGCCTCTTCTACTTACCACATTCCCATCTACCTTCCTGCCACACCGCCCCCCCCCCCCCCCCCCCCCGACTTGGGCCAACCCCTCATTCCTGAAGACCTTATGCTCAAAACGTCAATTCTCCTGCTTCATGGATGCACCCTGACCAGCTGGGCTTTTCCAGCACCACACTTTTTAAAACCGTGATCTTCAGCATCTGCAGTCTGCATTTTCTCAGAAATCAAAATGCTGTACTTTAATCTAAAAATGTTTATTACATCAAAGTCAGAACCCTAACAGAGTCTGCTACAACCGGTTTGATTTTACATTCTAAAATCTATCGGTTCCCATCTTTCCACCCTTTCCCCAAGTCACTCTGAAAGTGGCCATGTTTGCTGGGGTTTCTGCCAAAGCATGGGGTGATTGAACACTCAGCTCCTGCCTGTCTGGAGACAGGCAGAGATTAGTCACAGCCTCACTGAATGGCCAAACATGCTTGAGGGGTTGAATGGCCTTCTTCTGTTCCCATTATTGTTGCTAGTCACAGCCAGAGGGAACCATGTAGCCCCACCTTGTTTGGTCAGACTGTCCCTTCCCAGCACAGATACTGCTCTCCATCTCTTTCCTCAGCGATTAAAATGTGGGCAACAGACCTCCCCTCAAATGAAATTTCCATCTGTCACAATCAACTTGATGTTTTAATGCAATTTCTGGGCCTTCAGGTTTACAGCAAGTATTTCTGACCCACTGTGGTCACCAACAAATCCAACTGAACCCAGACAGCTTTACTCTGAATAAAAGCAAATTACTACAGATGCTGGAATCTGAAACCAAAAGAGAAAATGCTGGAAAATCTCAGGTCTGGCAGCATCCATAAAGAGAGAAAAAGAGCTGACATTGAGTCTAACTGACCCTTTGTCAAAGCTAAAAAAAGAAATGGGGAGGTATTCATACTAGGCTGGAGGAACAGCAAAGCAAACTGGAAGAACAGCATCTCATCTTCCGACTAGGCACGTTACAGCCTGCCGGTCTCAACATTGAATTCAACAACTTCAGATGATTATCCCATCTTGACCCCCCTCTGTTTTCATTCTGCTCCGTAATTTTATTTCATTTATTTTCTTTACCTTTCTTTAATATATTTTTTCACTGGTTCTGTACCTCAAATTTAAGGCCATAAGACATGGGAGCGGAAGTAAGGCCATTCGGCCCATCGAGTCCACTCCGCCATTTAATCATGGCTGATGGGCATTTCAACTCCACTTACCCGCATTCTCCCCGTAGCCCTTAATTCCTTGTGACATCAAGAATTTATCAATCTCTGCCTTGAAGACATTTAGCGCCACGGCCTCCACTGCACTCCGCGGCAATGAATTCCACAGGCCAACAACTCTGGCTGAAGAAATGTCTCTGCATTTCTGTTCTGAATTTACCCCCTCTAATTCTAAGGCTGTGCCCACGGGTCCTAGTCTCCTCGCCTAACGGAAACAATTTCTTAGCGTCCACCCTTTCCAAGCCATGTATTATCTTGTAAATTTCTATTAGATCTCCCCTTAATCTTCTAAACTCCAATGAATACAATCCCAGGATCCTCAGCTGTTCCTCGTATGTTAGACGTACCATTCCAGGGATCATCCGTGTGAATCTCCGCTGGACACGCTCCAGTGCCAGTATGTCCCTCCTGAGGTGTGGGGACCAAAACTGGACACAGTACTCCAAATGGGGCCTAACCAGAACTTTATGAGGTCTCAGTAGCACAACAGTGCTTTTATATTCCAACCCTCGAGATAAATGACAACATTGCATTCGCTTTCTTAATCACGGATTCAACCTGCATGTTTACCTTTAGAGAATCCTCGACTAGCACTCCCAGATCCCTTTGTACTTTGGCTTTATGAATTTTCTCACCGTTTAGAAAGTAGTCCATGCTTGTATTCTTTTTTCCAAAGTGCAAGACCTTGCATTTGCTCACATTGAATTCCATCAGCCATTTCCTGGACCACGCTCCCAAACTGTCTAGATCCTTCCACAGCCTCCCCACTTCCTCAGGTGGACAGGCAGGTAGTACTATCTTCGCATTATCGGCAGACTTCGCTAGAATGCCCCCAGTCCCTTCATCCAGATCATTAATACATAACGTGAACAGCTGCGGCCCCAACACTGAACCCTGCGGGACACCGCTTGTCACCGGCTGCCATTCCGAAAAAGAACGTCTTATCCCAGCTCTCTGCCTTCTGTCAGACAGCCAATCCTCAATCCATGCCAGTAGCTCACCTCGAACACCATGGGCCCTCACCTTACTCAGCAGCCTCCCGTGTGGCACCTTATCAAAGGCCTTTTGGAAGTCTAGATAGACCACACCCACTGGCTTCCCTGGTCTAACCTACTTGCCACCTCTTCAAAGAATTCTAACAGGTTTGTCAGGCACGACCTCCCCTTACTAAATCCATGTTGACTTGTTCTAATCCGACCCTGCTCTTCCAAGAATTTAGAAACCTCATTCTTAATGATGGATTCTAGAATTTTACCAACAACCGAGGTTAGGCTAATTGGCCTATATTTTCCATCTTTTGTCTTGATCTTTTCTTGAACAATGGGGTTACAACAGCGGTCTTCCAATCATCCAGGACTTTCCCGGACTCCAGTGACTTTTGAAAGATCTCAACCAATGCCTCCGCTATTTCCTCAGCCACCTCCCTCAGAACTCTAAGATGTAGCCCATCGGGGCCAGGAGATTTATCAATTTTAATACCTTTTAGCTTTTCTAGCACTCTTTTGTAATGGCAACCATACTCAACTCAGCCCCCTGACTCCCTTTAATTGTTGGGATATTACTCATGTCTTCCACTGTGAAGATTGACGCAAAGTACTTATTATTAAGTTCTCCAGCTATTTCCTTATCTCCCAGCACTAGCCTTCCAGCATCAGTTTGAAGTGGCCCAATGTCTACTTTTGCCTGTCATTTGTTTATGTATTGAAAGAAACTTTTACTATCATTTCTAATATTACCGGCTAGCCTACCTTCATATTTGATCCTCCGCTTCCTTATTTCTGTTATCCTCTTGGTTTTTGTAGCCTTCCCAGTCTTCTGATTTCCCAGTGCTCTTGGCCATTTTATAGGATCTCTCTTTTTCTTTAATACATTTCCTGACTTCCTTTGTCAGCCATGGCTGTCTAATCCCTCCCCAGATAATCTATCTTTTCTTGGGGATGAACCTCTGTACTGTGTCCTCAATTATATCCACAAACTCCTGCCATTTTTGATCTGTCTTCCCCGCTAGGCTCTGCTTCCACTCGATTTTCGTCAGTTCCTCTCTCATGCCCTCAATTACCTTTATTTAACTGTAACACCATTACATCCGATTTTGCCTTCTCTCTTTCAAACTGCAGACTGAACTCTACCATATTACGATCGCTGCTAAGTGTTCCCTTAACTTTAAGATCTTTTATAAAGTCTGGCTCATTACATAGCACTAGGTCCAAAATAGCCTGCTCCCTTGTGGGCTCTGTGACAAAGCTGTTCCAAAAAGCCATCCTGTAAGCATTCCAATAATTCCCTTTCTTTGGATCCACTGGCAACATTATTTACGCAGTCCACCTGCATATTGATGTTCCCCATGATCACCGTGACCTTGCCTTTCTGACATGCCTTCTCTATTTCCCGGTACATATTGGTCCCCTAGTCATGACCACTGTTAGGTGGTCTGTACATAGCTCCCACTATGGTTTTTTTGCCTTTGTGGTTCCTCAATTCCACTCTCACAGACCCCACATCATCCGGCACTATGTCATTCAGGGCCATAGATTTAATTTTGTTCTTAACTAACAAGGCAACCCCGCCCCCTCTGTTCGCCTCCCTGTCTTTTAGATAAGTTGAAAATCCTTGGATGTTTAACTGGCAGTCCTGACCCCCCTGAACCACGTCTCTGTGATGCCTACCACATCATAATCATTCACGAGGATCTGTTCCATTAGTTCATCTGCTTTGTTACGAATGCTACGAGCTTTCAGGTAAAGTGCCTTAATGCTAACTTTCTTATCAATAGAGATATTGGAAGTCATAAGATGTCCTAAATTATCCTTCCTTTTTGTTGCATTCCTAATCTGCCTCAAGGTTAAATCCACCTGCACACATGCTATCCTCCTGCTTATCTTTCCATTTAACTCCATACTCCCTGTCGCTTTCACTTTCCCTTCCCCCCAACTCAGAAGTTTAAAGTCCTACCGACCACCCTATTTATCCTCTTCGCTAGAACATTGGTACCTGATCTGTTCAGGTGGAGACCGTCCCAACGGTACAGATCCCCCCAGTTCCAAAACGGATGCCAGTGCCCCATAAAATGGAATCCCTCTTTTCCACACCAATCCCTTTAGCCACGCGTTTACTTCCCTAATTTTCTTATCCCTATGCCAATTGGCACGTGGCTCGGGCAGTAATCTGGAGATTATGACCCTCGAGGATCTGTACTCAATTTCCTTCCTAGTGCTTGATAATCCCCAAACAGGTCCTCCACCCTAGCTTTGCCCTTGTTAGTCCCAACGTAGACCACAACTGGATCCTCCCCCTCCAATATCCTTTCAAGCCGGTTGGAGATGTCCCACACCCTGGCACCGGGCAGACAACACACTATGCGAGACTCCCGATCTGGCTTGCATAGGATACTATCTGTCCCCCTAATTATAGAATCCCCTGTAACAACTACTTGTCTTTTTGCTCCCCCTCTTGAATGGCCTTCTGCACCATGGTGCCGTGGTCAGCTGGCTCATCCTGTCCAGAGCCCTTTTCCTCATCCGTATAGGGAGCAAGAATCCCATACCTGTTGGACAAGGTCAAGGGCTGAGGCTCCTGCACTCAAGTTCCCCCTGCCTGCCTCACTTAGTCACACTCTGATGTCCCTGATCACTAACTGAATGTGAATTACTTAATTGATTGTCTCTCTTTCTCTCATTCCCCACTCTCATCACCTTTTTCCTCTCCTCTTCCCCCTTTGCCACCTTCTCCCCTGTTTTCCATTTTGTCTCCACTTCACCCATCCCCCCCATATTTTGTCACACAGCACTGGCTTCAGCCTTGGCCATTCCCAGCTCCTAATCTCCCTATAATCTCTCTATGCACCGTCATTATCACCTCTTTATTGCTACCTTTGCTTCTGGAGCCATGACTCACCTTCTCTCAGCCTCGTATTAATACCTCCCTATTTCTCCCTTTTTTTAGCTTTGACAAAGGGTCAGTTAGACTCAAAACGTCAGCTCTTTTCTCTTTTACAGATGTTGCCAGACCTGCTGAGATTTTCCAGCATTTTCTCCTTTAGCTTTACTCTGAAAGCTTGGCCATAGACAGATGAAAACGTATTTAATGTAACAACAGCTCATTTCGCTCATTTCAAGAGGGAGCAGCAGAAAACCATTCAGGTAAAGTACTTCTGTTCACTAATGAGCTCTCCCTCCGATAACAAACACAAGAATTCAGTTTTTAATCGGAGTCAGAGTTAACTGGCAGATCTCCCATAGAACTGGCCCAGATTTGGGAACAGAATTCTTTAGCGAGGTATGGGGAAACTGCAGCTCCCGACACTCCACCTACTGGGTCAATACTTGGCTAATAGGAGAGCCTGCACCACAGTGACAGTGACCAAATAAGGACTGCTCGACATACAAAGCAGACTGCAGTTGTACAGTAGTTTCCCATTAGCTAAAATAGCAAGGAACAGCAGTGCACTGGAATTCTCTCACTCAGACTGAAATACAACATAAATTCTCCTGTTTATGTTGGCTTTTATCCAAAGGCAAATAGCAGACTTTAAGGAACGGACATATTGACTGCCATAAGCCTATTAAAAATAAAATATTTGTTTTTGAAGGTTTAACAGCTCTCAGTACTTGGGCCCTGAACATTCTTATAAATTTTCCCTCTGGCATCGACAGAGGTTATTAAATTGTTAAGAACAGGATAGCATTAGGGTTATCTCAGTACAGGAACATTTAAAGTGACCAGGATTCCCTACCCAAAACTCACTCAAGCAACGAACAAAAGCAGGCAGCTGTTTTGTATGCTCAGATTGGAACTGAAGGGCAGAACCACCAAGTGCTTTATTTCCAAATGAAAGACTGTTGGATTTCAGCTGGTAGGGAGTTTGAGGTATTTAATGCTGCTTGCCAAAAATTAGAAAATGGTTTAAATTCTCCAGCACTGGCATCATGCTTCATCTTTTTAAAAAGACTCAACCCACCAAAAGATTTCATAGGAATTACAATCAAGAATAATGAGTTTTAAAAATAAATTAAGGATCAACTGCATACTTAACCCTCCAGAGTACTTAAATAGAGCATTCCAACCTGCAATGGAGCATTCCATCCACAGCTGTTAAGTTTACACATTTCTACTTTTCTGGTTATAAAACAGCTATTCACACTAACAGCAGCAGCATCAGGACAACTCAAAACATGCAGAACTATCCCTGTGCTTGCTGTGCTTTACGGTTAGGTACACAAACACATCCTAGTTCTTGAGGAGTTCAGTGTCACAAAAAGAAGTGAACTACCGTGAGCAAGCAGTGATACCTGGTTAGTGACTTCGGAACCAGCAACTCCCTGTGGGGAATTTAGAATTCAGAGAGTCAGTGAAGCCCTGCTTTGTGAATACAGAAGTTATTATTCTGTTGACCGTAACCATGATGATTACCAGTATTGTAAAACCGATCGCTCTCATTTCACCAATTGGAGACACCAATCTTTCAACTAAAGTTCTGGCCAGCACCCATGAAGGGGGAAGGAGTGGTGCAGTAGAGGGAGCATCTTAGTAACAAGCCATTGCCGGGAAGGTGTAAGAGCTTGTTTCTTCATTCTCTCAAATTAGTAGGTCTCAGACTTTTTACATGATCTAAACAGATTGCATACATTTCACTTGAAAAGGTGTTCAGTGCCCATCATTGCAAGTCCACACTGGGTTAAAACTCTGGAACGCCTTCCCATTTAACAGTGACTGCCAAAATTAAAAAAAAAATTTCTTTGAAAGGGAGTTTGCACATCCGGGAATTTGTGAAATAAAAAAAAACAGGTATGAATTTTTCAATCCAATCAAGAAAGCCATTTAAAACCCATTGCTTCTAGCAACATTCATCCACCTTAGGAATTGGACTGTGTGTACGTGTGTCATTTCTGGATTGAGTATTGTCTGTGGCTGTGTAGGTCAATTCTCCAGTGACTGACCCTTGCACAACATGAAAAGATGAATAGTTACCTCATCATTTCCTGATTAGTTTCTCTAATCCCTACCTTCTGACACGCTCTCTACCATCTGGTTATTTCTTCCATCCTTTTGCCATGCCTCTCCTTGACTACTCACCTCCAGGTACTGTGGTGAGGGCAGACTATTCATTGACCAAGAATCTCATCAAGGTGGTAAAAACAATGACTGCAGATGCTGGAAACTAGATTCTGGATCAGTGGTGCTGGAAGAGCACAGCAATTCAGGCAGCATCCGAGGACAGGCAAAATCGACGTTTCGGGCAAAAGCATCAGTCATCCCTTATTGTAGATGTGGATGAGCCATTGTTGGTACTGACTGCAAACTCCTTGTTGAGCATGCCCTTCAATTGTTGCTCAAATGACCCGATTGCTGGGGACCACGCCCCCCCCAGCAGGCTTGGCCATTGTGCCTAATTGGGCACAGACTTGCCAGGAATGCCCAGTTTTCCTGATGCAGAGGTGGTGGATGCTCCAAGTTCGTTGAACTGGTTTAAGATGATCAGGCCTCCCTGCTGTCCAAGAGGGAACCACAAACAAGTATACAGGAATTTCACTTCTGTTTGCTTTCAGCTCAAACTCAACCGTGACATCATTTCTGCAACTCAGGCAACACTGGTGCCAAGTTCTGGCATCAGAGTCAGAGATGTACAGCATGGAAACAGACCCGTCGGTCCAACCTGTCTATGCCGACCAGATATCCCAACCCAATCTAGTCCCACTGCAAGCACCTGGCTCATATCCCTCCAAACCCTTCCTATTCATACACCCATCCAGATGCCTTTTACATGTTGCAATTGTGCCAGCCTCCACCACTTCCTCTGGCAACTCATTCCATACATGTACCACCCGCTGTATGAAAAAGTTGCTCCTTAGGTCCCTTTTCTATCTTTCCCCTCTCACCCTAAACCTATGCCCTCTAGTTCTGGATTTCTCAACCCCAGGAAAAAGACCTTGTCTAGTTATCCTATCCTCAATTTTGTAAAGGTCACCCCTCAATCTCCGACGCATCAGAAAGACACAAATTGTTCAGTTGATCAAAAAAAAGGGTACACAAAGCTGCCAAGGACTGAACAAGATTCTCAATGACAATGGAAGGTGGAGGCTGTACATGCTGGTCCAGAACTTGGGCCTTTCCTGACAATGACTGTCAGTTTAAACTACTTGCAAATCCAGGGAAAGCTGCAGCAAGGTGCCCTCCAGTGCAGGATGCTAGCATAGAGTCATCAACCAACAGGAATTCATTAATCAGGACCTGTCCTCAACATGCAGCCTCACAAAGATGAAGATCTTGCTGTTGGCTCAGAACACAGTAGGCACCTTTGATAAAGTTGAAGAAAACTCAATACTGGCAGGGAGGAAAAACAAACCATGGCAAATAGGAATTGGCACCAGGGTGCAGCCGGCTTAACCCACTGCCGGTCTGAGTGTTTGATTTGTTTCTCGCCATGGACAATGGCATGTTCATATGGGAAGAAACACTCAGGAGGAGTCTAGCCAATTTTAACAAGTGTTGACAAGATCAACAACCACTGAGGGGGGAAGGTATGCACCATGCACAACATTACTCGGGTAAACCAGAGAGCAACCAAATCAACCAACCAACATTTGCTTTACATCTCCAAACCCACATGATGCACAGAATAAATGCGGAGAGAGAGGCTGGTCACTGTGATCCCCTTTGCTTTTGTATGGGTGATTGTACTTGCATCAAAACACCTTGAAACACATGTTCCTTCCAACCCTGCCAAGTTCAGGGAGGTGCTGTTGCAAGTGCTCACTTTCCACCTCCTGAAACTTCATTTGAAATGATCTTATTTCCTGGGGATTTCCCACTGACAATACAGACAAGCAGCTAGCACTTGACTATGGTGGGCTCATTGTCCAGCTCCAGCACAGAAACATCTGGAATAGTACTGAGAACTTCAGAACAACTTTCTCATCACATAAATGGAGGAGATATTGCTCCAGCTACCTGTCCATCAGCTTGCTAGGTTCAGTAAAATCACTGGGCTTCAAGAGAATGTTTGTTTGCTGCTTTGGACTGTTTGGTTTCTTTGTTCCCTTACACATCTCTTTCAGAACCAGCAGATTGAAGTTGCAGAGTTCGAGCAGGTATTGATTGATGCACATGCCAATCAACCCAGTAAGACTGGATTCTGGTAGTTCCGAGAATGTGTCAAGATGGGGTTTGCTGAGCACCAAGGGAGTTCTTGAGGATGTCGAGAAATGCCTGGGGTGCTTTGTAGATCAGTGGTACTGCTGGTGTTAATCCAAGGAGATCCCTTCTTCTAGAAGTTGTTCCTTGGCTAGAGTCTGATCTTGCTATACAGAGGGATGGTTAGGGCTACAGTCAGCACTGTGATAATGAAGAGTAATGAGGACACTTAAGGGTGACCGGTCTCGAAATCATGAAATCTAGCTGGGAGTACCACAATCCCAGCTGAATCCCAAGATAACTTGGACCATTCCCCAACTTGGGGGTGGCAGTTGATTGCACAGTAGCAAAGGTAATAGTGTAATCCGTGGTCAATTGGTTCATCTTATCAATTCTTTGGTAGTCAAAGCACACTGGCATTTGTACAGAGATAGTAGCCACCCTGCACTGAATTCCTCCAGATTAAATAGAGTTCCTCAGTGCCAGGAATCCTGCCAACATCAATGTTCATCCTCAACATCTGGGCTACAGGCAGACGTCAGGGCAAAGATACACATTAAAAAAGGTTAACTTCGGCCCCCACTTGTTGAATTAAAGCATTCAAGCCCTAGGTGGGGTTCAATCATCATAAGCAGTGTTGTTGTTCCTGCAAAACCTACTCCATGTTCAAGTAGTACCTCTCGAGATTGCCTCTGCCACAAAAAGTATGCAATATTTCCCTTTAAAGTATCCATTTCTGTGTGAACCTGATTTCTTGCAGTGCAACAACATTCAGGGAGCCCAAGTGCTTTGTCATTCAGAGGATTACAATAAGCACTTGGAAAGAAATAGAACCCAGTTCAGTTGCAGGGAGGCAGCTGACTAGTAGCCAAGAGCAGGTTGTTGGCGAACTTTTTGGGAGTAGACTGGATTCTTCACAGTCCACGGTCAAATGACAAACTTGGAGTGCTGCTTTTGTGAAGCATTTGCACAGCTTGTTGCACAAAGAAAGACTAATTTAAGACACCAAATGAACAGGATGAGGGTGGATTGGAGTGTTTAGAAAGAAGTTCAACATGCCCCACAATAGTCAGTGATACTGATTATAGAAAGTAACATTGTATTACTTTCCACTTAAAATAGAAGTTCAATGAATAAGGTATTTGGCAACTAAGAATAAGCAAAACTTTGAATGGAAGTGGTATTGCTCTTCAGGCAATACAATGGGATACACACAGCTGGGCCGTGCACAGTTAATGTGTGCGCCATGCAGAGCTCTTCAGACAGGAACACAGTAAAACTGTCCTTAAAAAAAAACGCTGCAGCAGAGAAAGTGCAGATTGGTTCACCTATCTAGGAGCAGGTAAGAAATCCCTCAACAGTACGCTCTTTCCAATGGAATTTAGGGCATAATTGAATAAGTCTCCTGACTCTTTGGTTTCAGAACTCTAGTTCCTAATAACCAAAATTTATAAAAGCACAAACACCACCCCCCCAAAAAATTAATATGGTTGGTGCCTGCTGTGCTAGACACGGACAAGCAACAAAAATAATTGATGCCCTGCAGAGTGGACTGGCACAGAGGCAACTGAATAATTAAGGCAGCTACACAGTGAGCTGCCACACTCGCCTACTTAGCCCAATCACGGGACCAACACTCAGCATAAACAAGCTCAAGAGAAAAACAGTTGTATAATTGTTTCATTTCTTTGCTTTTTATTGGAGGGGTACTTGGTGCTTTGCATAACAGAAAGCTGAAAACAAAAATCGCAAAACAGCTGACATTTAAAAGTCAAGTGATAATCAGCGAGTCACTTAACGGCCACACTGACTTTGCTCAAAAACGTGTAGGCTTTACCTGAACTGGCCCACCTCCCAGATCATCGTCAAGCTGGGTAGTCAAGATGGCAGCGGTACCTTTTTCTTCCTGGGATGATGTACTTCCCAGCCTGCAAGATAGAAGGAGAACCAGCATTACATCAATGGGACTGGACAAGAGATAACAACACAAGTGCCACACCTAAAACGTTACGTTATGCCTTAAAGCCAACTTGTTTGAAGGATGTTCCTCAAGTCATACATTTATATGCATGTACCTCCTAACCCAAACCAATCATTCAGTTGCAGCAAGTGTGCTGAGTGAATGCCCTCCAATTGCATATATAGAGAAATGATTCAATTAGCACCATACACACCAGACCAAAGATCCCAATCCTCATCCCTCAACTGCCACTGGCTGGTATAGGGAAAAAAAGTTAAGACAACACCTAGGGGCCTGGATACCAGTGGCATTGCAGCATGGATTATTTTAAATAAAAAGATGGGGGCGGGAAACCAATGCAAGGAAAAACAAATCAGTGCAATACTTTTAAGTCAACAAACCATTGTTGTCGTGAGTGGCAGAGTGTGTTTGGAATTTAAAAAAAAAATCAGTCAGCTGTCAGAGACAGGATGGCACATTGGTTAGCACTTCTGCCTCACAGCACCAGGGACCCAGGTTCAATTCCACCCTTGGTTAATTGTGTGTTTGGAATTTGCCTATTCTCCCTGTGTCCGCATGGGTTTCCTCCAGGTGCCACAGTCAAAAAAATGTGCATGTTAGGTGGATTGGCTGTACTAATTTGCCCATAGTGTCCAGGGATACGCAGGATAGGTGGACTGCCCAGGGGAATGGGGATGCTCTGATGGGACAATATGAACTTGATGGGCCAAACAGCCTGCTTCCAAACTGTTGGGATTCTAGGACATTCTGATTAATGTATAGAGATACTTTCTTAGCATTTAAGAGATCGATATGCTCTTTCATATCAAAAACCAAGTAGTAAACACTTTATTGTTAAACTTTGCTGTGCTGCCACCTACAGATCATGTGCAAAATGCATGTTCTTTACAAAAAGCAGCTCCATTCCTGGATCTAAAAATGGAAGTGTTTTAGAACTGGAAGATACCTTCAAAGTTGAAACAAAACCCTCTGTATCCATGGTAACAATAGTTCCCATAAAAATCCCAAGCTAATCTAACATTTTTGGGACAGAAGGCAATATATTTGCAAAATTGTTTCGTGAAAAAGACCATTGAAATTAACTTTTAATCTACTGATGCAGTTCAAAACAGCCCAGGTTGCACTGGTACTATCTACTTCTCATTAACTCAAATTAAGTTTGATCAATGGAGTCTGCTCGCTCCCTGGTGTTCTTTTGAATCTAGCCCCCTCTACAGGGGAAGCCGATACCTGCATTAGCAAGCGACAAGGAGACTCTTAAACATACAACCAGATGGAAGAATCCACACATTTTATTTTGCTCTCTGCCCAATGAATCAAAATGGATATACACATGGGATTAAAATAAGATGCAAAGACAAAAATAGTTTCTCCAAAATCTGCATCTGTTGGAATAATACTCCACACTTCTCAACAAACAAACAAAGTCAGTCAATGCTGGAAGTTTGAATTCAAAAAACAATTATTTCCTTCAAAAGATGCCACTTGACTTGAGCTTTTCTCCCCCCCATTAACAGATTCTGTTCTTGTGTCACGTGAAATAAAAACTTTTTGTTCTTCCAAGGTCAGAAAGGCTTTGCAACAGAAAAAGCACTACTGAACCCAATCGTTCAAAACGTAAACATTTTCCCTAAGTGTTTAGAGCAAGATCATGTGCATTTGGCCTAATGTTCCAAGATGAAGACTGTAATTGCACACCCTGTGGGAGATTAGTATCAACAGCAACTTGCAGATTTCCACCTTTAGCCTGTGCAGATGATAGTAGACAGTGTCACTTTGACCTGGTATTAGTGGAACTCTAACAGTCTCACTACTTTAGCAAAACCTGCATCCATTTATTTAATTTTTATGGAGACAGATTGTGCAACAGTTTGAGAAAGAAAGCTATGAGTCATGACAAGCAGTCCAGCCTTCTTCGCTCCTAATCAAGATTTACAAAACTTATCCAAAAATGTGCAGGTTAGGTGAATTGGCCATGCTAAATTGCCCATGGTGTTCAGGGGTATGTAGGTTAGGTGCATTAGTCAGGATAAATACAGGATGATAGGGTGGGGAAATGGGTCTGGGTGGGTTACTCTTAGAGGGTCGGTGTGGACCTTTGAGCAGAAGGACCTGTTTCCACACTACAGGGATTCTATGATTCCCTTTACCCCTCCAAGTCATGAGCAGAATTGACCCAACTGGTCTCCTCAGCCAAGATTGGATAGGCTTTCTTTTTGAAGACAGTTTTGCTGCCCCCACCAAAAGATCATCTTCAGGGATGTGAAAGAAAGCCACAAAAACACAGAGCTCTAACCTTAGCTAAAAGTCTGCCAACGTTACTCACAGCCAATCCCAGTCAGTTCTACCAGAGTGTAACCCTTTCTACAATTGGATAATGAAGTACACCATCTGGGCAGGAACATGGGTATGTTCCCTTTGTGCAGCACAGGTTCAACATGTAGCAGACCCTCATTCTCCATGTGAGATAAGGCAGAAAACCTGGCACACCTAGGAGTGAAAATACTGTATAGCTGCATTTAAACTATCCTGATTTGTATTCTTTTTTTTGTAAATGTCAGCTCCTCAGGATTTTAAAGTACTCTGTCTCAAGAATCATCAATAGGTTCAGGGTTTGGGTCAATGAGCAATTGGGTGGGAAAGAAATCAATTTTAAAAATTCAGAGCAGTGGAACAGCAGTGTCTATGGTACTGAGGCTCACTATATTCAAAACAGCTCAAGTTAATCTCCCGGCCTCCCACTCCCTCCAGTTCTGCTCTGTACAGAAGGCATTATTCCTGCAAAGTTACAGTTTCAGGAACCTCAGGCAAATTGACAGGTTTACAAATAAGTCCAAGCACACTGACAGCAGGCTAATCCAGGAGCGAGCAGATATTATCACCAGCCACATCATGGAAATACTATCACCTCCAGGCTACCCTCAGATATGTACTCAGCCCTTTGAGTCAGAATTTAAGAATGCAATCCAAACACCTTCGTGGCATTACCTTCCTCACATGGGCTGCTGTAGTTCAAGTGGCAACTGCTGAGCCACCTCTTCAAAAGGTAGCTGAAGACAGGCAATAAAATGCAGCCTTAGTGACACCACAACATCTGTACAGAATGTGCTTGAAAAAAAAAGTTCACTCCGGTTAAAGGTACCATACTTGTATTGAGATACCCAAAAGATTAAGACAAAAAAAAGTGGCTTAATTTGGGATCCTAATAGTGGCTCTACTGAGTTGGAGTGCCATAATTCATCATGAATATCATCTCTAAATAAAACGCCAGATTATCAGGATTAAGCTATAATTCTGTCCTTCCCCACCTAGTTGGCTGGAGATGACAAACAGTTCCTGTCTTAAGATGTCCACAAGCATTTATCCAAAGCTCATAGAAAGGAGCAAAATCAGAAAAGGCTGATTTATCTTCAGTACCAAGTCATTCCTTCATTTTGGAAAAGGAAATCTGCCATCTTTTATTGGTTGGACTTAGACTATTTTCCTACAGCTATGTGATTAACACTTAAGTGCTCTCAAGGCAATCAGGGATAAGCAATAATGCTGGCACACAGATGCCCACATCCCATTAACAAAATCTCAGATGATGCTTTTTACTCTCCCCACCCCAAACTCGAAATTGTAATCAGTTGGAGGTTAGACACGTACTGGAAGAGGTCCACAACTGGATAAAGTTGTGGTTCTAGTTTAAGGCTCAAAGGTGATTGGCTTTGTGAAGCCCAAAGAGAAGGGGCTTGGAAAAGTGGCTAACAGTAGAGATATCTGAACAAGTGTTCTCCATTTTATTAGAGAGACCAAATCAGGAGTAGCATAGATACAGAGACTTGCTTATAATATTTCATTGAACAAAAAGTCTTATTTCAAGGTAGACTCCAATTTCTTTCTTCACATGGAGTATAAAACATCTTTTCACATTCTCCGGGAACAGTGATATTCACAGGCACCGAATCCTTTTTGAAATAGTTGTATTGGCAAATGCAGCAAGATCTCCAAAAGCAAGTGAAAGGGATGGTCAGTCACCTGCTACTTGAGGATAATGGTGCTGGTGGGAAGGAGACAGAATTAGCAGAACATCCATTCCTCTTTTCAGAGTAACACCAGGAAAACTGGAAGCCCGGCTGAATTCAGAGGGCACCCCAGTCGATCACCTCTTCCTCTGTGTGCCAGCATTGCTCAGAGGTAAGGGAAAGGGACTACAGAAAGCTTTCACAAAAAAAACCTACAAATAAAACATTCAATAAAAGTCTTCCAACAGCTTACCAGTAATAGATGATGTTGCCCTGTCTTCCCGAGGATGTGTAAGGATACAGGAGAATGTAGCAGTCACCTCCATAGAATTGGCCATGAGTACTGGGATCAACAAGCACTTTGTCATTGTCTTCAATGCGCCAGATCTGAAATGGTTCAATGTGATCACTTAGTGTTGTGAAAAGGTAGTATTTCATCCCCATTTCCCTTCCTAAAGGCAAGTAGTTAAGTAGACCAGGGAAGACCTTCTTCCAGTACACTGTCTACAGCAGCACAAATACTCTCTGTCCAGCACAGACAGAGGGCACAGGATAGCAGAACATCACAGTTGTTCCCCTCCTCTGGCCGAGAAACAAGAGGCACATTGTCCATGTTAAGTGAGCCATTGCATTGATCAGAGTCAGACAGGTCAGCATTGTGCAAGTATCAGTCTGAAAGTACTCCAGTCACACTGGGTGTGAATGAAACTGGATTCCAACATACGTAGAGTGTGGTGCTGGAAAAAAACAGGTCAGGCAGCATTTGAACTGATGTTTTGGGAAAGAGCCCTTCATCAGGAATGAGGTGAAGGGCTCTTGCCCGAAATGTCGATTCTCCTGCTCCTTGGACGCTGCCTGACCTGCTGTGCTTTTCCAGCACACTCTCAACTCTAACATTTGCAGTCCTCATTTTCTAGTGGATTCCAACATGGGAAATATATTCCAAAGCAGCTACTGCAGGAAACGGAGATAATAACTTGTCATTTTCCTTTTGTCTAAAGTCGTAGCCAAGACAAAGAAGAAAATACAGCCATATTCCCCCCCCCCCCTTTCAACATGTTGCCACCAACCAACCTCTCCTTGTTCTCATGGCGTACAAATTACAAAATGGTATTTCAATCTATGATTCCTATTAAAAATGGCATAACCTCTTCCCCAGGCCATCAAAAATATCAGGTTTACTGGATTGAAATTGATGTGTATAGTGTCTCATGCACATTGTAAAAACAAAAAATCCAGTTAATTTGCATTTACACCTTGATCTTTTATTATCTGGAATATAGGAAATGGAGGAAGAATGGGGTCCTATGTACATCACCATGAACTGTTTAGGTTCTAAAGTCTCTCCAAATCTAATTTGTAATCCTCAATGGAAAAACTGCAGGTGCAATAAGGATATTTGGAGAAAATGGTGGTTCTCGGACTAGCGCTGGAAGGTGATTGGCTTTGTTGTACAAGGACAAAATAGGAAGAGCTTGGAAAAGTGGCTGAAACCAGAGGGATCTGAACAAGTGATCTCTGATCTTAAAATGACAACTTAGCTGAGAGACTCTTTTGCAAATCATTGAAAGCCAGAGTATGTCAAGACAGGGGGAAGCAAGGAAGTAGACTGCGACTACATGGAAGGAAGATCACCCACAAATAGTTTCAGCTGCAGAGAAGGTTTGACTGCACTTGGTATTGCCCAGCCACAGACAATGAGGAACATCTAAACCAATTGCAATGCAGACATGGTCAGCCCCTTCAAAGGCCACTTTTCCCATGCCTTCTCCTGTTTGCCCTTGTCCAACAGGCAAACAACCTACTAGCCCACGACCCACAACTTTCTCCAGATATCCTTTTACTGCACTTACAAATGGAATTTTTTGGGGAAACCATAGTGGGAACTGAAGACAAGGATCAGAAAGAGAATGAATTTATTTCATTGCATTTACAGATGTAGGAGTGGGGCATTGGGTGCAAATCTGGTTGGCCAATGACAGAACAGCAAATTAGCAAGTGGGATGCTAAAGTTTGATGGTTCCCTTTGACAGCTGACACCAAACGTCATTGGACGCTGCACTACATCACATAATGCTATGTAAGTGAAAGTTGGCTGTTGGACAGGTTTGGGAGTGGTACAAACAACATCTCTTTACACAACTGGATCCTCATGAAGAACTGGTTTCCTTTGGGGAAATCCAACGGCTTCCACAAATCTACTTTTGCTTCATAACTTCCATTCTCAGGTGTGACAAGTTAGTGACAAGTTAGTGACAAGTTAGTGACAAGTTAGTGACAAGTTAGTGACAAGTTAGTGACAAGTTAGTGACATACCGTTTTCTCTCCAGAGCCATCATCTACCATTCCATGTTGAGCAGCCATGGCAGGAGATTCATGCAAAGTCGCAGCATCAAAAGGCACTTTTTCAATTTTGGCAATCTGCCCAGAAACGTAGCAGGTTCCCATTCCCTCGGTCTGATACAGGTCAACCCAGTCCTTGAAGAACTGCTTGAACAGCGGGGTCTCACCAGTCTCTGGCAGAATCTGAATCTAAAGCACAGGACATGGGCAGCATTACCAACAACACGCTTGTGCTCAAAAAATTTTTCACTGGAGTCAAATGTAAACTCTGTTCTCCTCAGGAGTATAAACCGTTAAAGCAAGGTATACAGGTAGTTCTTTAGGATAACCCTGGATGTAAAATGAAAACAGATTAAACATACCACTCAGGTAAATTCTAAAAAATAGTTTCTCCTTCAACCCTCTCTCCATATATCTATTTTCAGTGTTAGTTTTTTTGCACAAGATAACTTCTAAAAAGGTGAATGTTGGAGGCTGCATTAAGCCCGACCGGATTTGTCACTGGTTTGGAAAGAGAAAACAAATCTGAGTGCAGGCTGACATCTGCAGGTCTCCTCAGACTTAGACATTTTTAAAGTCAACCTGTTCAGGGGTTATTATACACTTCTGGAGTAGGTGGGGTTGAACCTGGACCTCCCAGCCCAGAGGCAGGGACACTACAAGGGTCCTTCCTTAAGACTTTGTAACAATACTGAACATGACTAGTATCCAATTGCTATCATGCAATTAATTACACCTCATTAAGACTGTCCTTTTCAAAAAGGGGAATAATAGTTGATCCCCAAACACTGAGCCAAACAGGCTTTTAGACCCAGTGCTAGGAAACAAATTGTGGCAACATCCATCCACCTAAAATAGAAAGGTCTGTAGTTTGACAAAATGAGGAAGGCTGTTCCCATGTCTGCTGGCAGCAATCCAGCAGATCTTACCTGGGTATGTTTGGGATATCCCATTTTCGTAATAAACTCTTCAGCAGCTTTCAGAGCAGCTTTCCGTTCTTCCGGATTAGCATTCTTACCTTAGAAATAGAAAAGGGTTTAAATTTTCTTTTAAAATAATTTGCAATAATTTCACATTAAAAACAAACATCAAACACTTGGAGGCAGAAAGACTCAAACATCTGATTAACATGATCATGTTGACAGTGGGTGCGCGGCTGGATCAATTTAGAATCCGGGATATAAATCCAGAGAAATTAACGTATAACTCATGCGGCAGTTCTGCATTTGAATTTTTAAACTCTGGAGCTGCTAATAAAAAGTTCACATCATTAAAGCATCCCATAATGGACTGCTGTAAAATCCAGGTAGTTCATGCAACACTTTAGTGAAGTAAACCGAACACTAACCTATAAAAGCAACTCTAGACCAAACCACTCAGTCTTATCAAGTGGGTACTGACTACTGCAGGTCAAGGTGGCAGCTTGTAACTGCCTTCACAGGGCAGAGGGTTACACAATAGATTAGCAGACAGATTGATACTGCACCATTAAAAGCCAAAGCCAAAGCCAACCAAAAACCTCTTGCATTCAACTACTGGTCCCTCCTTCCATTATCTCGTTGCAAAACAGCACCAACTCCTTTCAAAATGTTTCCAGGACAGGTATTTACCGGACATCTGAAGGATTGAGGTAGCCTCTGAAAAACCACCTCCTGCTCATTCTGCAACACCATGGATAACGCAAATGGTCTCCAATTTTCATGCCATTTCAAAAAGCTACAAATAAAACTTGAAGCCAAAATAATGCAGGAATGGAAGATTTGATAGGAGTTTTCAAAATCCAAGTGGGCTCGATGAAGTAGAACAGAGTAAGTGCGACAAAACGGTTCCTGCTCATAAAATAAGTGAACAGGAGGATGTAGATTTAACATGCAAAGTGAGGAGAGAGATAAAAGTTTCACACAAGTAATCAGGAATGGGATAGACCACCTAGAAATGTGGAGGCTGCTGCTTCACTTCAGCCATTGGTTATTTAGATAAGAACTGTGCAAGGATATGAAGCAAAACCAGGAGACTGACACAAGATAATAAAGCTCATTGAATGAGCTGGTGAAGACACCAGGAATTGCCCCTCCCATGATTCAGGGCTAGAAAAGTTCTGCTGGACACAACACTGAAGCAAGAATTCTTGCTTCAATATTAGTGAGCAACTTGAAAATTTTCATTTCCCGCACATCCTGAGTCTTTCCCCACACAAACCTCCATGAAATGACTGGCTCCACAGGGAGTGTGCCCACACCCAGGGAGTATTCCACAGATTCACTAATGTGACCCTTCTGAGGCAGCACCTAAATTCATCAACAATTTCCAAACCTAGAACTAACATTCTGATCTCCACTCTCTCAGTCTGATGAGCTGAATCAACAGATACTCACTGACTGTACTGGGATGTGATCCAGGAACACAGCTTAAAATTGTTTCGTTTCCCACTTGATCATCCAAAATGAAACCAGCAAGTCCGAAGATAAAAGGGAAAGGTGAGTTTCATCTAAAATTGGTTTCAATTTTTGGCAATTTGAAAGAAGCGCCTCAAAAATTGCTATTAATGGCTCATCAACTGGCTAACCCAACCTCACTTACCTTTCCACACGAAGATCTGCCCATTGGAACCATTGTCTAAGATAAAGCTGTCTTCAGAGTCCAACATGCTCTGCTTGAATGGGTTCTCCGAAGCCACCAAGTTTATTTGAACTTCACCAGCAGCAGCATTCGAAACCTAGGGAATAAAGTTGGGGAAAGTGCACATTTAGTCAGAAAGCCATCCATGTATTGCAGCCCATTAAAAACCACCTGTGAGACATGCCTCACTCAATTCTCCTTAGCCAAGTTAAAAATAAAACCAAAAATTACTCATTCTCAATAAGCCTGGGGTTCCCCTGCTTCTGGCTTTGGAGGTGATGTTTTATTAGAATAACTTATCTTTGGTTTTAAGTGAAGCAGCAGCCTGTTTAAGATGACACAGCCACCTCTACTATGGAAATGTGTTGCTGAAAAAGCGCAGGTCAGGCAGCATCCAGGGAACAGGAGAATCGACGTTTCGAGCATTAGCCCTTCTTCAGGAATGAGGAAAGTTGATACAGCAGGCTAAGATAAAAGATAGGGAGGAGGGACTTGGGGGAGGGGCGTCGGAAATGTGACAGCCACCTCTACTACCCAGATGGGAACACTTATCCATACAAGGGCAGGAAATTTCTGAGCTGCACAAGGGGACAGAGTTCAAGGTTCCAGTTCCCAAAGACAAAACATGTTGCACAAAGCAGCCAGTAGTCCTAGAGGCTTATCAGTGGGAAATGACCTAAAGCAGTGGCCTGGCATTAAAGTGCCAGAGTTGGAGGAGTGGAGGGGTGACACTAAGTTCCTAATCTGGTCACGAGACAGGACAGAGCACATGCTATAACTGGTCGCTTCCTTATATGTCCCTGTAGCTGCTGCTGGGTAATACTCAAAAGGCATGGAAGTAGCCAAATGCTCACACTGCAAATTAAACAGGTAAAGCTCTTAGCCACGTGCTTGAAATGACATGAGTCAACATCGCCTGAGCTGTACAGCAAGCTGAGCAGATGTAGCACAGCAGTTCAACTACAAGACCAGGTTCAGCAGCAAGTGACCTACCAGCAAGATGTGGGCTTTTGCCTCCAGCAGGGTATTTGCACCCAATGGGGCAACACTCATGTTAGCTCCTGGGACAGGAGAGAGATATGGGTAAGCTGGCACTAAGATTCAGACATGTTTATTACAGCTCCCTGATCACATACACACTATTCACTAGAGTGTCTGGGCCAATACTCTCATTCCATTACAAACGATAGCATATTTCCATCACAGGTGGAAAAAAAGTGGCCCCAGCTAAGATGCAGCGAGCATCAATATCATGAGCAAGTCTTTGGAGAGGGGCATATCGGAAAGTAACAGTAAAATGAAGTACAATAATGATGGCTCTTCAAAACCAAAACGGCCCATTTAAGTGCACAGCAGACATACTGCAGACCCAATGGTTTCCCCTAGGACATGCCAATTCTTTTGGCCAAAATTACCACGTGCAACAAAATTTATCCAAATAAAAAAAATCCTAAAACATTTAGTGAGTTTGAAGTAATCCTTCAGATATTTAAAAAGGCCCTGTTCAAGAGTGCTATTTGCTCAAAACACACCCAGATGTGCTGTTGCAGCTACGTTGGTAACTCCCAGCCCTTCACGGGAAGAGTCAGATCACCCTCTAGTTTGCATTTTTTAACCTGAAACACAGCCCATAGTATTAAGCCCTCATTGAGGCACACAGTGGTGTACTGAGGAATCAGGAGCTCTCTGGGGCACATGATTGAAATCAGGATCAACATATTCCAGCTGGAGCCAAATCAGCAAGAAACCCTCCTCCCAGTCTGATGTGCCTGGCTGAAAACTCCAACTTCTATAAATCAAAAACTGAAAATTAGAAAGTCTAGGTGAAAATGAAACAAAATGACAATATTTAACCTTTTTAAAAAAAAAGAAAAAAAAAGTTCCACAAATGAAGCCAGGTGTATGCTACAAAGAGCCAAACTGTTGCATTAACAGAATCTTGATACAACAACTGAATGGATGTACCTTCAAGGCCAACTGGGTGATAAGTACTGACCCAGCTTGAGAGGCCCACATCCCTCAAAATGACGACAGCAAAGCCACGAACTCTAGGGCAAAAAATTGCAAAGATCTACAACTCTTGACTGAAGAGATTTCTGTCTCAAACAATTGATTCTTGTTTTAGGCTCACCAACTGAGGGAAGCACCTTCAGTGTCACATCTGGTCTAGCCCCTTCAGACCTTTGCTCCCAGAAGGTTGTCCCTCACTCTCCTGAGAAGAGCAGCCCCATTTACACAACTGCCACACAATGACCCACTTGACCCAGGACTAAATCTGGTGACTTTTCTGTACTTCCTCCATGCAGTGCATCCTCCTGTAAATATGGAGCACTGTGCACCAGGTGTGGAGTCACTGAGAAAGCCCTATGCAATTGTGTCAAGCGTTTCTTACACTCCTACGTCTTGGAAATTGGAAAGAACAAGATGTCATTTCTTTTTCCTTCTGAAGAGGAAAAGTGAATCAGCCAGGCTGGATTTAAGTCTACATGCTGGACTCCATTTTGAATAAACATGATTTGGAATGGTTATAATTTGTACCTTGTACAATTTAGCCAGTTTCCTGTTGGATGCATCAATTTTAACATCATCACAAATTCCTTCTGGCAGGTCTGGCTTTGGTCCAAGAACCTAAAAATGAAGCAATTAAGTCAGTAACCAGACACAAAACCCATAAAATAGGTACAACAGAACAGAGAGCAGTACAACACAGGAAGAGGCCATTCAGCCCACCATGTCCATGCTGACCATGATGCCAATCTAAACTAACCCCACATCTGCCTGCACATGGTCTGTATTCCTCTATTCCCTGCCTGTTCATGGGACATTTAGGCAGGCACATACACTTGACTGTTCCTATCTACTGCTACCCACCTTCCCTAGCAGTGCAATCTTACCTATCTCTCACCTATGCCTCTTAGTATTTGGTATTTCTAGCCAGGGAAAAAGAGTCCCTGACTATCCAACCCTAACACCACCTCAACGTTATACATTATCAGATCATCCCTCTGCCTCTGACGTTCAAGTGAAAACAATCTAACCTCCCCTTATAGCTAATGCACTCCAATCCAGGCAACTTCCTGTTAAAACTCTTGTGCACTCTCTCCAAAGCCTCCACATCCTTCCTATATAGTGTGGCAACCAGATTTGAATACGTGCCAAAGTTGCAGCTATATAAAACTTCAGTTAGGCCACATGACTTGCCAACTGCACATTTAATGCCCTGACCGATGAAGGCAAGCATGCCATACACCACTTCAATTCACTTGTGTTGCCATTTTCAGAGACCTCTGGACTTGCATCCCAAGATCCCTCCGTACAATGTTTCTAAAGCCGAAAAAGAACTGCAGATGCTGCAAATGAGAAACAAAATCACCAATTTGCTGGAAAAGCTCAGCAGGTCTGGCAGCATTTGGGTAGAGAAAACAGTTAGCATTTCAGTTCCAGTGACTTTTTAGAACCGACTGTACCTGGGAAAGGGTTGGAATATACACTGAACATGTTTGGGGAATAACTATGTAGAGATAGATGTGAGGGGAAAATAAAGGAGTTGGACAGACTAAGAAATGAGTATAAGGACCACCTGGGTGGAAGAACAGCTGCTAATGTTTCTAAGGGTCCTTCCATTGACTGCATCGGCCAACAGATGCTGCAAAAAGTCAATAATACACTGTTTCTCATTACCTCAAACACTTCAATTATCAGAGCAAACAGTGCCCAAGGTCTCATACAGCAAAATTTCTCCCTAAAACTCTCAATTTTACAAAAGGGATTTTATTGGTTCACCAAATGTCAAGGAATAACTAAAATGGAATTTGTAAACAGACTTATTGTTCTCAGCTAAGAATAAATGACTTTTGACAGGTCCCAACAAGGTAACTTCAAATCAGGAGGTGGAGCAGGTCAGTCAACCTTGCCAACCTGCTGTGCCATTCAACATGATCGATGCCGATCATCCAACAGAGAATCCTCCATTTCCCACTTTCTCTCCATGCTCTCGTCCCTTTAGCACTGTATCAAATTCCTTCTCGAAAACCAAAATATTCGATGTTACGGCCTTGGCAGAGAAATCCACAGGCTCACCAGTCTCTAGGTGAGGAAGTTTCTCCTCATCTGAGCCAAAAGTGAGCTCATGCATTAGATTGGGACTCCCGGTTCTTTACTCCCTAGTCATCAGAAATATCCTGCCTGTATTTACTGCATCTAGCCCTGTCAGAATTTCAGCTGTTTGAGATTCCCCTTACAACTTCAGCAAGTATCAATCCTATTTTTTTTTTAAAAAAAAGTCCAGTCATTCAATCATTCTTCACACATCAATCCTGTCATTGCAGCATTTTTAATTCACTTTCTTTAATGGAAAATGTGTGGCATCACCAACCTCCCCAGCCTCACCTCAATCAACCTATCAGGCTCCATTCCTTCCTCCAACACATGCAGCTTGGCACGGCCACTTCTCTCGTTGTCACGGATACCCTTAGCAATGTATGTGCCCTTTAACCTTTCAAATCTATTGCACTTTGAGCCACACCACTGAAAGATTTCCTGAAAAAAAAGACAAGACATGCGATATAGTGTAGAATCACAAACTGATGCAATTTCATAAACTGATGAACATAATTGCTTCATTACATCCTCTGTTCGAGGCTGGGTAAACTGACCTCCCTTTGGAGAGATTAACACCGAGTCAGGTTAGAGCCTGATCTCCTCCTTTGCACTTTGCTTGCTGCCATTTATGTTTAATTGCTAGCAAGCAGATTGCCAAGCCCTTGGTTTCTTTAGGTACAGAAAGAAATGGTATTCCTAACAGCATGTCAGGGAAGATGAAAGCTTAAAAGTTTGCCCTAAACTGGATCTCTCCCATCATGACCTGAGTTGTATTTTGAGCAGCCTCAAATGAATGTTGCTGTTGGTGCACTTGGTACATTATTCCAAACAAACAGAGGTTTCCTCCTAACTTAGATTCTAATAATCACTTCACAGCTCTTCACTCACTGCACTTGGAACCCAACGTGGAGGCTGTGGTTCCATGAGGCTTACAAACAGCTTTCACTGGGAACCTGTTCACAGTGGATTCACAAAGAATGAAAGGTTAACTTCTTGTGGTGAAGATCAGCTAGGATTTCAGATTTACTCCATGACCTCCACTGCCGGGAGGAGTTAGACACAGCCACAATACAAATCATGGACAAAAAACACAAGTGAAAACAAATGGCACTTTGGCCAAGATGTGGGAAGGTTACCGGCATGCAGGCTGATGTCGATATTGTGCTGAAAGGAGGGCTAATGAGTAAGGTTTAATGCAAACTCTAACAGTCTGATAACACACTGGCTTCAATAGGGATAAGCCATCTTGGGAACTTGGGAGCGCAGTCCTGTCAACTCGTCATCCTTGTAAGAATTGTTTAAATAGTTAGTTTTATTGAATGGTAGCAATCAAGACAATGCCTCTTCCTGTGAGGACTCATTTGAGATTGTTGTTTTACCCACAAAGCAAAATAGATGCAATGGAGACATGTTAACACCAGCTTTGGTTAGCTAGGAGATTAAAACAAAGTGTGTTAGGTAACAGATCAGCCATGACCTTATAGAATGGTGAAGGGCATCAAGTGGCTAAATAGCCTCCTCCTGGTCCTAGCTCGGAGTAGCCCGTGGGCTGTCATCCTTCCCACCCAAACAAATACAAGGCAGTGAATTATACAAGCAATGTACTAGGTCCAAATCAATCAATTTCTTGGTGGTGCATCAGGTTTAAAACAAAAACTCCTAGTGCTTTTCATTTACTCCTTTTCCTGACAGAAGGAAGAAAAACTAATTTTTGATTGTTTACCACTGAGAAAATTGATCAATCTCAAAAGCAGTGGTGGAATGATCTCACCTCCAAGCACAAACCAAATGGACTTCAAAAAAAGGTTTGGCAGATCCTACCTTGTTAGTTGTATTTGTTTACTTCAGAGAATTATACTAATCTCGCAACCAAACTCATCCCCATGTCTAAAGTATAGCACAAGAAGAAATACAACCCAGGAGACTGGTAACAGCATTGGAAAATGGACTGGGCAATGAAACAAAGCAATTTAAGAGAACAGAACAGAACAGCAAATGGCGTTGTCAAACATACAACTTGGCCCAAGAGTCAATACAGGGGAGAAAAAAATAGAAGTGGAAAAAAATATGAATTTATGAGTTTGGGACTTTTTTTTCATTGGAGCATAAGAGGTTGACTAATGACCTTACAGAGGCTTAAAATCATGAGGGGTATAGACAGGTGTAAGTTCGCTAGGTTGGGGTTTTTAAGACTGGGGACACTGAGGAGAAATGATTTAAAAGAGACACGAGGGACAGTTTTCTTTACAAACATATGGAATGAACTTCCAAAAAGTGTTGGATGCAGGTACAGTTACAACTTTAAGTGACATTTGAATAATGTACATGAAAAAGAAATGAAGGATTATGGGCCAGGAGCAGGCAGGTGGGACGAGTTTAGTTTGAGATTATGGTCGGCATAAACTGGTTGGTTGGAAGGGTCTGTTCCATACTGTATGACTGACTCTTGAGAGTTGTTCAATGATATGGAAAGGTGACCTAATTAGGGACCTTTGATATGGTTCACTGGTGAAACATCTAAATTCCTTCTAAACAAACATTTAGTCACAGCAACCACCCATCACAAAAAGGATATTTAACAAGAAATCAAAACACTTCTAATATTATATGAAGATGGGCACTAATAATTATTTCCCCTTTGCTCAAAAAGGTTGTTAATATGAAAGTTTCTTCTGTGACCAACTAGAGGAATGGGACTAGAACCTGTTGAACTTTCTTGCTGCTCCACTAGCATTACCCAACAAGGCAAGGATTCAATTCGATTCACTTGGACAAAAAGGAAAGTTGGCTTGCAGCTTCAACTCAAATATGGAGTTATAGATAATCATAACCTCTTGATTAACTGCATGGGAGATCCAGCATATTCCAAAACCAGGATGTAAACCTCTTAAAACCACAACTCAAAGCAATAAAGTTAAAGAACTCCCAACTGAGCTGTTCAGACGTTTAAAAAAAAAATCCAGGAATGGGGAGGAATGCAGTCAGGATTAAAGCTGGCATAATAGAGAAATCAGTACATTTCTCATGTCTCAGTTAGTCATGTCCACAGGCGAAAGCAGTACCATGGCAGCTTGTACACTAGTTTATTGTCTTATCCAAATACCTCCCTGCACAGCATTTGATGTGCATCCAAAACAAAAATGAGCAGATTCTTTTAAGCCAACAACCGATCATACTACTTCAACGGCTGCCAGTCACATTTCACTAAGTGGCCTGTTAGCTTAATAACTAAACATCCAATGTCTGGCTCAGTAACCACTCTATTCTGGTGGTCTACAAAACTTTAAGAATGGTGCATGACTCACTGTGCCCAGGTCAATGATGAAGCAGTCTCCTTTGTTGAAGCTGTCCCAGGACAGAGGGACCTCCAATGCTCGCACCGTTCTGCGGCCATTCAGATGGAGCAGACGTTGTACTGTTACATCATTGGGCACCACATGGGAGAAACCTGATGCCACCCCTCCAGCCTGCAGTGGAAATATTTATAGAACAAACAGGTCATCAGGTTACACAGAAGTAACATTGAAAGCATTTGAAGTTATTTTAACATAAATGACTAAAATTATTCAAAAGCACGATGGACTTGGTTCTTGGATGAAGGATTCCAGTCAGTGGGTGGTCAACTTGCGGATCTCCAACTACAGAACTAAACTGGCCCAGTGGGGTGCACTTGAATCAGAGCCCTACAGCATGGGGCAGAGGCTGTTGGGAGTGTGGGGTCTAAAGGAGAGAAAAAGGCCTATTTCTGGCAATCAGCTTAGTTTCTGTCAAACACCTAATTAATTATTTTATGCCCATTTCCAGCAACCAGCCTTTATGCCTCAAAATTGCCTTAAGAAAAGCATTGAGGGTTTTTGCCTGTACCACCTTTAAACGGCAGGAGTGCCAGACTCCCACTATCCACTGAATGAGAACAAATTTTTTTCTTCCCCATCCCTTCAAGTCTCCTTACTTCACATCTACACTCCTGCTCCTTGATCCCTCCACTAACGGGAAGCTCCATCCTGTCTAGACTATAACCTTTGCCCAGTAATCTCTCTGGGCGGGTGAGAAGGTGGAGAGAGAGTGGAGTCTCAGTGAAAAAAAAAATGTTCTTCCATCCCTGGGATCAAATGGCATGATGCTGGGACTATGGTTGGTTCCTTAGGATGGTGGCATTAGAATGATAGTTTATTGTGGCCATGGAGCAAAGCCACAAGCTGTTGCTCAAGTTCTGACACAATCAATTCCTGTTCCCATTTATTTTCCCCCCAACACTTCAACTGCCATTTTAACATTTGCCCTGCATTTAAATAAAAAAAGGATGAATCTATTGTGTCTCATCCCTTTTAGCTGTCGGCTCAGATCAACACTTGAAATTTGTCTTCCTGATCTCTCGACATCAACATCACCCCCATCCTGCAAACAAGGGACTATTATTATTCTGGTCCCAGACAGTTCAACACAGAATAGGTCTCAAATCAAAAATCCAATTGCTCAGATGTGGAACAAAGAGGCCTGTACAGCACCAATGAATAACTTCAATGTCAAGCAGCTTCTCCCCAGCTGGGAAAGCTCACCCAACACTGATGTGCTTTAGCACTTGGCACTCACAGTCGTGCTTAGTATTAGGTATTTATATCGATTCCACTGGTGCTCTCTGGCTTCTTTATTCCTTTGGGCATTTTAAAAAAAAAAAAGACTTTCTACTGCCAAAAAGGTAGACAGCATAGAAAACATTTTATAAACTATTCAGGACAAGTAATCAACAATCAGTGATTTTAGAAACATGTCTTTTGCTAAGACCTTGCATTGGTTCAAGGAATCATGTACCACAGCCAACAAGGAAAAACACAGGACTCGTTCACTGCAAACTGTTGAATCAAGCTCTTGTCTCAGATTACAGCCTTTTATTTACCTTGTATTTGATGCCAGACTTGAAGTTGCCCAGAAAAACATTGGACTCATGGCCCTGCATCTCTCTATACTGATGAGGTGTGCCTTGAAGATAATCATCTAACTGCACAGTGAAGATGGCAGCAGCTCCCTTTTCATCTTGGGAACATGAATCACCTGCGCATGAAGAGAAGCACAACTGTCAGGACTGAGAACACACCAGCTTAAAAAAAAGTGACTTTCCCTCGTACCAAGGATAACTGGGGCAATGTTACTATTTTCCCAAATAAATACACACATTCTCACATCTGGGGTTGGGGCGGGGGGGGAGAAAAGAGAGAAAACAAAGTAAACCACGTCTTCAGGACTTATTGTTCAAATATTAGAGATTTTAACTCTTAAACATGAATAGCTAACACAACAGAAAAGAATGAACAAATTGTTGTCAATGATCCACTTAAAACATTGTACTTCTTAAAAAAAAAAGTGTCATTACAGGCAGTGAGAGATTTGGGACGTGCTGCCTGAAAAACTGGTAGAAGTAGATTGTAAAGTAATTGCATATACTCCTGGAAAGCAAACAGTTTGAACAAAAAGAGAGCAGAGAGTCAAACTAGCCTGACTGTACTTCCAGAGAATCTGCAGATTGGGGGGGGGGGGCAGAAAATGGCCTCTTTTGGTACCATATAATCCTATATTACTAAACACTTCAGCATTGCAAATAGTTTGCTAGTGTTGATGATGTCAAAAACTGGAGATTGGTAATGTATTCCACACTTGCCTAAGAATTGAACACAACCACAAATAAAAGCTGAATGTAGCTAGTGTTATGACATGGGGTAAACCCTCCTGCTTAATTTAAAAGCAACAATACAAGATTTATCCCAGGCAGTAATCTGTGAAACTCCGAGAGGCCAAGAGCTATGTAAAGTTAAAATTAACAACTTTATTTCTTAAATTAACAGAATAATTAACTAACAACTATTTATACTGCCTTACTCTAACCTGTTACCTTCCCATCTATAATACTAGTCCGATAAACTCCAGATTACGATTTACAAAATAAAACTTCTCACAACCAGGCAGCTTTCATTTTCTCTATATTCCTGTCTTCTTTCCTTCTTCTTAGGGATTTCCTTTTCCCAGGTTACTGATCGATCAAAGGTACCTTTTAAGCGAGCTATTTTTCAGGCAGTCTTTTTAAATGCTGGGGCTTGGCAGTTCTCCTCTCAATTATTCAATTTTACCCAGTCTTCTATCCTCAAAGCATTGGATTGTGTCATTGGCTTCTAAGATTGTCAATATACTCAATTCAAATGGGATTGGAGCTTGGTATTTTGCAAGGTATATAATTTAAACTGATTGCCTAACTTGAATCTGTTTCGTCATTTCTAAAAAACCAGCTAATAGTTGAAAATGTGTTGCTGGAAAAGCGCAGCAGGTCAGGCAGCATCCAGGGAACAGGAGAATCGACGTTTCGGGCATAAGCCCTTCTTCAGGAATGAGGAACGTTTGTCCAGCAGGCTAAGATAAAAGGTAGGGAGGAGGGACTTGGGAGAGGGGTGTCAGAAATGTGATACGTGGAAAGAGGTCAAGGTGAGGGTGATAGGTCAGACTGGGGTGGGGGCGGAGAGGTCAGGAAGAAGATTGCAGGTTAGGAAGGCGGTGCTGAATTCGATGGATTTGACTGAGACAAGGTGGGGGGAGGGGAAATGAGGAAACTGGTGAAATTAGAGTTCATCCCTTGTGGTTGGAGGCTTCCTAGGCGGAAGATGAGGCGCTCTTCCTCCAACCGTCACGTTGTTGTGGTCTGGCGATGGAGGAGTCTAAAGACCTGCATATCCTTGGTGGAGTGGGAGGGGGAGTTGAAGTGTTGAGCCACAGTGTGGTTGGGTTGGTTGGTCCAGAGGTGTTCTCTGAAACGCTCCGCAAGTAGCCGGCCTGGTCTCCCCAATATAGAGGAGGCCACATCGGGTGCAGAGGATGCAATCGATGATGTGTGTGGAGGTGCAGGTGAATCTATGGCGGATATGGAAGTTTCCTTTGGGGCCTTGGAGGGAGGTGAGGGGGGAGGTGTGGGCGCAAGTCTTGCACCTCCTGCGGTTGCAGGGGAAGGTGCCGGGAGTGGAGGTTGGGTTGGTGGGGGGTGTGGATCTGACGAGGGAGTCATGGAGGGAGTGGTCTTTACGGAATGCCGATAGGGGAGGGGAGGGAAGGGAAATATATCCTTGGTGGTGGGGTCCGTTTGGAGGTGGCGGAAATGACGGTGGATGATGCGCTGTACATGGAGATTGGTGGGGTGGTAGGTGAGGACCAGTGGGGTTCTGTCCTGGTGGCGGTTGGAGGGGCAGGGCTCAAGGGTGGAGGAGCGGGAAGTGGAAGAGATGCGGTGGAGGGCATCGTCGACCACGTCGGGGGGGAAATTGCGGTCCTTGAAGGAGGCGGCCATCTGGGTTGTACGTTTTTGGAACTGGTCCTCCTGGGAGCAGATGCGGCGGAGTCGAAGGAATTGGGAGAATGGGATGGCGTTTTTACAGGGGACAGGGTGGGAGGAGGTGTAGTCCAGGTAGCTGTGGGAGTCGGTCGGTTTGTAGTAGATGTCCGTGTTGATTCGGTCGCCTGAGATAGAAATAGAAAGGTCGAGGAAGGGGAGGGAGGAATCCGAGACTGTCCAGGTGAATTTGAGGTCAGGGTGGAAGGTGTTGGTGAAGTGGATGAACTGTTCAACCTCCTCGTGGGAGCACGAGGCGGCGCCGATACAGTCATCGATGTAGCGGAGGAAAAGGTGGGGGGTGGGGCCTAGAGTTGTTTGACCAAATGTTACATTATATTTCTTTTCAGAACACTTAGCTCTGTCAGGTAGTTCTGTTGCTTTTAACTCAAGGTATAGTACACCCACATCTTCATAACACTAGGAAAATTGCATAGCCTATAAGAAGGCAAGATAGATACATTACTACCAAATAGGGAGGCAAGAATAAAAAAAGATAGGAATGTTAAGAATGCATCAAGTTAAGATCTTAGGAATGAAAATAGCATGGTTAAATCAAATTAAAATACACATGCGTTTAAAAGAGGTGGAGATGGAATAGGCCAGAGGCATTGGCTTAAAATCAGATTTCTCACCACAGAATTGTTGCAGATCCCAAATTACACAATAAAAAGCAGCTGCTGGAGTGAGGTATAGATGGAGAGGGGCAGATATTCTTAAGGAGGATCACCTGACTTAAAAAGAGTTCTCTCCACACTCTCCACTGCTACCATCAGGCCTGTGGAGTTTCTCTAGCAATGTGTTGTAGAAGCTTCATTTAGTGGATCACACTGTATTCTACATTTTGCAATGTCAGACCAATGTTTTTACATGCAATTGTTGCACCCATCACCAGAACATTAGACATGAAAATCCCTATGAACCAGCAGGAACTCATTTGCAAATTACATCTTTTTAAGGTAACAATTTTACATCCACATCAAAAGAACACTGTTCCCACTTCAAGTAATCCCCAGAGATACATATACACTGTAGTGGGTGAGAAACAGTAACTGACATTTAAAAAAAAAGTAATGATGCTATGGAGGTGCCAGTGTTGGACTGGGGTGGACAAGGTCACAAGATACACAATGCCAGGTTTAGTCCAACAGATTTATTTGAAATCACGAGCTTTCAGAGTGCTCTGTCAGGTGAAGTGACGAGCTTCGTCAGGTGAAGGGGTGGCGATCCCAAAGCTTGTGACTTTAATTAAACCTGTTGGACTGTAATGGAGTGCCCTGTGACTTCTGACCTTTAAGAATAGAGGACAGGGAGGGGGAATACAATGATGAACAAAGCCAGAAATAAATTGAAGGGCTGTCATTCAAGGCATTCTGCTGAGTGTGAGCTGCAAAAGGGAAACACTAGGTTTCATACACCCAGCCCTCAGGACTCAAGAGCCCAAGATACTAAACCCTGATGTACTTGATTGTTCAGGTCTCAATTCAAGTACAGCTCCAATTTGCCTCAAACTACCTGGGAAATGACAATTGAGGAGGGTTTGATTGTCCAAAGTGTGTAGGAGCATGGGGAAACACAGCAACAGAGGAAAGTTGCCAGCAGTCAGGCAACAGGACAGTTTGGCATTGATATCTATGGCTTTACACCCATCGATGCAACAATCTAGGAATCCCATTTAAAAAGCACCAAAACCCAGGCAGAAAAGCTTAAAGATTCCATTAGGAATACACTGAGGATTTGATGATATGTGGAAGGTGGTGCGGGACTCCTGCACTTTCAAAGGCCCGTTCGAGAGAAATCAGGGTAAAAATGTTCAGCACAAGTGCATAATCAGCACAAACTTTACACACAAAGATCAAGTAACAGGAGAACATCAAATCTTGTATCATTGTACAGATGAAAAAGGCTGAATGTTAACACCAAATCAGCATTTGGGGAAAAAGGGAACTATTTCAGGTGGGACCTTGCTACAAGATTCTGAAGAGGAAGATGGGCTGAGACCAAAAAAGTTGACTGGTCTTCTGAACATTTCAGAATATTGCTCTTATTCAATAGGCAATGCCCTTTAGAGGGCAAATGTCAGGAAGTTACATTTTGCTCTCAAACAGAATACACCATAAATTTGGCCCCTTCTGTGGTCTCCGGGGAGTCTGGAACCATGCAACATCCATCGAGTAAAGCAAGCTTCTGAAATCTGTACGCACAGGAAACTATTAACATGTTGATATTTAATGCATTACACAAGTAAAAAAGAGGATTTGAATTTCATGCAACACGTGAACCTGGTGGTGAGGACATAGTCCATTTCAGTTGCTAGTAACTTTGCCCACAAAGTGTCAGAATTTATAAAACTCTGCCACTGACTGAATTGGCTAGTCTTAACGTACATCCCACAGAGTTATCTGTCATGAAGAATTCAACACAGACTTTCCAGTCGCTGCATTCGGCACCACCGAATGACATTGCTGAAACTTGAAGTGTTGACTGTAATAAATAAAGCAACAGAACATGCACACAAAAAAATTACTCACCCAGCCAGAAATGCAGATCATACTGCAAGGCCCCAGATCGCTGTTTAATGGTGCGCATTACAAGATAGGCATCTCCAGTGAAGAAGTCTCCATACAGGTTTTTGGGCACAGCCACTAGATCCAAATTCTCCACTCTCCAGATCTGCAGGCCAGGCTCTTTGCCAGCCTTTTCAAACTCAGGATGGTAAACCATTGTGGGACGCTAAAAAACAAAATAGAATGGCTTCAGCCAACATTAAAACAGATCCATCCCCCCCAAAAAAAGGATTGCCTTTTAAAAAACCAACAGTTTAAGTAAAACAAAATCAGAATACTGTGCTCAAATTTCTTATTCCAGGCTCCCTCTTAATATCAGGGCAGACTCTGGTCAAGAAAAGACTCTATACCAGGTAATTTTTAAAAGATACCAGTTCTCAAAGTGGGCGCCGCTTTGTCACATGCTGTGTCTAACCATTCTTGAGAAGGCAGTGTGAGAAACCTTTGCCTTGAACCAATGTAATCTCATGAATGATGACAGACAAAAAGGCACATGGAGATATCTGCAAAACACATTTCACAACCGAGTTTCGTTTTCTTCAAGACCAGATTAACTCAATATAAAACAACTTAATGTTCAGCACTACTGGTCCGAGAAAAAATGTTTTATTTTAAAACAGAGAGATCTGGACAAGAATCCATGCTGTCATTTGTTCCCAGCATCTGAACATGTGAAAAATTTAGTTATCACGGACTAAAATTTGAGACCTTTAAGCAGACAAGGGGAGCACTAAGAGGTTAAAATACAATGTCTTTAAATGTTTGTGCCAGGATGCTCAGGGGGCGAGTATGCCCTGCTGTACGAGAGTTTCAGACTAGCACACAGACGCTCGGGCCAAAGTCTTGGGAAAACATTCCAGCCACCCCTGTATATGACAAGTCTCTGGCTCAAGGGATGCCTTTTCCACTGCTCTCCAACTGCAAGGGTTGAAGACTGAAGCATGGACTGAAATAGTGCACACTTCCATACAAAGACAAGTTAACTTTCTAGATACATCCCTTTGTAATAGCACAGTTCAACATATAGACTCAAGGGAAAGGTGGCAAATTAAGCCTTTGTCCACCCAATCACTCATCTGTTTTAAAAATATTGTACTCTACTAGCTTCCATTAAATGGCTATACATATTTTGATTATGCAATGATTAACAACATATTGCTGCAAAGTCAGAACCTTTTCATTTTACTTTGGTAATAATTTTTGATTCGGAACGGTGACCCGCAAGCTGAAGGCAACTTTTGGATTGTGGGCAGTAAGTGGTTTAAAATAAAAGGAACAAATGAGCTGGTGACTGATGAGCCTGGCCTGAAGGTTAACTGCAAATTAGTTCATTAGACATATTCTACAGACACTTGGACACCAGCATGACTGTTAACTCTGTTTTCTCTCCACAAACGCAGCCAAATTTGCAGAGTTTCGCCAGCAAATTATTTTTTTGCTTTGGATCGCCCGCATCCAGTTTTTTCAAAAAATGTTGAATGATAGCTAGGACCTTGTGGTCAGATGGTCAGTCTGACAGGGAGAGGCCAGAGTTGGAACTGGGTTTTGCACGGATTTTTCTGAGGAAGTTGGCTGTTGACACTACAGCAAGAAGATTTAAAAGCTCCCTGTCTAACCTCCCATTATTCACTAATAGAAATGGGGAATAGCAACTAAGTCATGAACAGCATGAACTGCAAAGGTGGCCCTGATCAAAGTCTTCTAAAGCAAACCAACCAAGAAACAATCTATGTCAGAAAACCACTCCAGTAAGCTGGACCGTAGTTTATTTTTAAAACTTATTCATTAAGATGGCATGGTGGCTCAGTGGTTAGCACTACTGCCTCATAAGGGACAGGGACCTGGGTTCCATTCCAGCGTCAGGCAACTGCCTTTGTGCAGTCTGCACATTCTCCCCATGTCTGGATTGTGGGAGGAAACCCACACAAAGATGTGCAGGTCAGGTGAATTGGTCATGATAAATTGCCTATCGTGTTAGGTGCCTTAGACAGTGGTAAATATAGGGTAGGGGAAATGAGTCAGGGTGGGTTACTCTTTGGATGGTAGGTGTGGACTTGGGCTGAAGGGCAGGTGTGGACTTGGGCCAAAGGGCCTGTTTCCATACTGTATGGAAACAAAATCTAATTAACTGTTTGTCTTGAGAGACTAGTATTTATTACGTTTAAAATCAAAGATGAAATTCCTTTATCTTTGCTGAAGTTACTATATTGCGAGTACATTGTCAAGTACTTTAAGCTACAACCCAGTGGTAAAGATTTGATATTTGTAAAGTTTGATTACTCAAAAAGTTCAGTCAAAAACCATTGGAATCAACTGATGGTTTTAAAGGTTTTAAATTTTACCATGTTCCAAATAAAGGGAAAAAGACAGATTTGGTTCAGTGTCTGTCTGGCTCCCTGTCATTACATTTAAACTGACTTCAGTATTATGGGTTGGAGGAGAAGCATGTCCAAGCAGTACAGATGAAAAAACAACCATCCAATGCCATATTCCATTGTTTTTACATTTATTTTAGTCCCAAATAATTAGTGGAGTACTTCCTTTTAAATTAAAACGTCCACAGGATCTATGCCAGGGCTACCATTTATTGGAAATCCCAAGTTGCCCAGAGGATTGTTAAAAACCTACCACATTGCAGTGGGTACAGAGCAGATTAGAATGTTAGATTCTCTTCACTAAATAAAAGGAGCTTAAGTGACAACCAGTGATTATTCCAGATTTTTCATCCAAATTTCACTATCTGCCATGACAACAATCAAACCCACATTCCCAGAGTACTACCGTGAGGTTCTGGATTGTGAGGCCTGTGATATTTTCACTTTGCCACCACCTCCCTTTCACAGCCATACGACAGTCTCAAAGCACTTTACAGCCAATGGAACACAAAGGGTAGCTCCTGTCACAGTACAGGAAATCTGGCAACCAATTCATACACAGGAAGCTTCCACAAACAGAAATATGATACAGCTGGTAATTTATTTGTGGTTATTTGGTCCATATCTAAACCTCAACAGAATAACCTCTTCAAAAAAAAAAAAGCAGCACTGTGGGATCTTTTACAGGAAGAAAGCTGGGAGATGGGGGTTGCTGTTTAATAATGCAATACTTGACTGATTTTTAACAACTTAAAATTGCTATATAAAACCTGTAATATTGGTTCTGAAGGAGGTTAATGTTGCATTAAACCATTCAACCGATGTTAGTCAGTCAATAGAGCAACATGGTGGCAAGTGAATAGCCCTTCACAGCAGCAGAGACATGCGTTCCATTCCTGCCTTGGGTTACTGTGTGCAAACTCCACACATTCTTCACATGTCTGCTCTGGTTTCCTCCCACAGTCCAAATATACGTAAGGTGAATTGACCATGGTAATTGCAGGGATAGAATAGGGGCTGGTTTGAGAGGGATGCTTGGACGGTCAGTGTAGACTTGATGGGTTGAACAACCTCTTTCTGCAGTCAGGATTTTACAAATTTAGTCTAGAGGGTGCAGACAAGGAGCTCTGCTCTAGTTTTGAAGATGCATCTGCACCAGCTCAACACAATACCCAGTAGTTACTCCTGAACAGTGTAGCTTACTTATTGCTACTATGCAATAACATGTCTTTGTTACCCAAGAACAGTGTCTCAATTGTGACTGCTCAAATGGTGATGTGTCTTCTACATTAACCTCATAGACCCAAGATGAAACAATGGCAAAAACACCCTCTCACAACTCCGTATGCTGCATTAAGTAAGAGGTGGCAAATATTTCAAGGTACCAGGAATGGTCACCTGGGAAAATACCACACAGTCCTTGGAGTGAAGCTTGAACCCATTGCCAAGTGTTTCAGAGCGGAGAGGATAAGTGATTGAAACTGTAGCTGGCACATCAATACAAGGGGTTTCCATCCTCCAACTGGCAGAGAACCGGACAGATATTTATTTATACAGCAAGGAGAAAGTCGAATATTTTTGAAAACGTTGGGCTCTTCAATACAACAGTGAAGGTGCAATTGAACACTATTCAGACAAATGAAAAATTCCAGACAAGGTCAAGCAGTACAAATAGTGACATGAAGCCCAATTCTCTCACTGTGTGTATGGAGAGCAATCCCAAATGAAGCTCTATTCACTACATTTGGAATTAAATTCTGTTTCTTTTTAACAAAAAGATAGATTGTTGGGTTTAAAAGCAGCTAAAGCTGATCACAATCCTATTTTAAGCAGCTTCTGATCCTCTGGCATTGCTAAATCATTCCAGCTAAATGTGACCAAAGGCTTGGACAGGAGCTGCCTGCCTCCTGTCAGCTCTGGACAAAAGAGGGAAATATCAATGGTCATGATGCTAAAACGAGTACTAATGCTTTGTCACCAGAATGCCTGCCCAATCATCTACAAATCTACACAGCTAGCTTAACATTCTTGTTAGCCAAACCAACCGAGGGTCCGAGTCCAAGTCAGCATTTGTTTGACCTCCAGAGGGAAAGCAGAATTCCAGACTAGGTTGGCAGACCCTCTCTTTTTAGATAGAGGTTCACTGGAAGGAAGTCTACATTTAGGCTGCAAGGAGGAACATTACAGAGCCCATTTCACTAGAAATTAGCCGAACAGTGACAGTTAAATAGTTGCAAACCAAATTGATATTTCATCTCAAGTTATATGTTTAGGACAAATACAAATCTGTCTTGTCTGGTTTCCTTACCAGTGTGCATGTTTTTTGCCTTCTGAAGCTGATGTTAATAAACCAATGTAAACCTTAAAATGTTCCAAACTCAAGCACCTGGATGACACATCTTAGCCGACTTCAAAAAGAGGAAAATGTTCTTGTCTTGGTTGGGGGTGGGGAAGAAACTAATTCATTTTACTCCCCCTTTTGAACGGGGTTTTAAAAATGGATAAATATTTAAATGGATAAGGGTAAAGAGATTGTTAATTTGTGTATCAGAATCAAGTGACTTTTTGCAGTCACCCAAGGCATCACTTCTACAACAATCTCAATACATCAAATACAAATTGACCAGTTCCACGCAAGGATAAGGTGGTCAATTTGGGCAAGACTTTGCAATTGAAAGAAATCTAGTCACTTGTGCATTGTTGATCAAGAACTGAATTTAGACAAAATAAAGGGTTTTGGTTGGGCTTCAATATGGGAAATCCCTGGGTGATAATATATTACAAGAAAGTGAGGACTGCAGATGCTGGAGATCAGAGCTGAAAATGTGTTGCTGGAAAAGTGCAGCAGGTCAGGCAGCAAAGGAGCAGGAGAATCAACGTTTCGGGCATGAGCCCTTCTTCAAGAATGAGGAGAGTGTGCCAAGCAGGCTAAGATAAAAGGTAGGGAGGAGGGACTTGGGGGGGGGGGGGGGGGGGGGGGGGGGGGGTGTTGGAAATGCAATAGGTGGAAGGAGGTTAAGGTGAGGGTGATAGGCCAGAGTGGGGGTGGGGGCAGAGAGGTCAGGAAGATTGCAGGTTAGGAAGGTGGTGCTGAGTTCGAGGGTTGGGACTGAGACAAGGTGGGGGGAGGGGAAATGAGGAAACTGGAGAAATCTAATATATTAGACAGACAATCTATAGGAGTCAGAAATTACAAATACTACCTAAACCTGCCCTCAGTCATTAGTCCTCATTTTCAGATGAGAAAGAGCCAACCAATTTAAAACAATTGCATGGACATTCTGCTTAGACGCTTGAAGAACATGAATCATTGACAACGTGGGCAGAAATTGCCAAGGAGAAAAACAGTCAATTGAATTTTTGGAATAGTTACACAAGGAGACCTCCGGTTTCTACACGCCACATTCCTTTAAGATTGCTGGTTGCTTCCAATCTGATTTCTAGTCAGTTTGCAACACAGACAGTACAGAGACAGAGTAGGTGGATGCATCTCATTTTAAGAATGAGTTGAGAATGGTGTATGCAATGTTGGAGCTTGGTCTTCCTACTCCTTTCCTACCCACAGGGCAGAGATTGGTCAGAGTTAGGGCACTAATGAACTGCTCAACTCTAACAGCTCCGGCTTTCCAAAGGGCAGAACTTCAATATCAAACCTTGAACAACAGTTTAAAATGTTCCATATCAGCATCATAAAATGCAGAAGGGAGGAATTAAAGAGATAAATAATTGGCTACAATAATGGATTGCACCAGTTAAGCAAAAGGATTCCTTCTCAAGTGGACTCTGTGGGGGAAGAGGAAGTGTGTTTAGGACAAGTTATCCCACTCAATATTCAGCTGTTGGGCAATAGGAGCGGAGAGAAAATGGTTAATTATTTACAACATCTCCCTCATACTTTGGTGGTGGCAGAATGGAGAGGCTGCATTATTTGGCTCGGAATTCAACCCACAGGGAAACAGAGAGTGTTTAGTTGTCACTTAAGCATTTGACTACTCCACCTGCCCCCTGAAAGTAGTTTTGCCATCACTGACAATCCATAATTACCACGGATTCTGGCTCAATAAAAAAAGGCATCAGCAGCCTTCAGTATTGCAAGTTTATTACAGGAAGGATGGAGGCCACCTAACAGAATGGCATTGATGACAAACAAATTATGTCCAAATCTGAGAGGGTGGGGCAAAAGGGAGAAGTACAACATTTGTTCCACTCCAAGAAATACTTAACTGCAAAGTCATCAGGTCAATAATTTTCTAAAAAGATTGTTTCCAAATTATTTCCACCCATCCAGGATTCCTCATGAGCACATGCATACTCAGGTCAAAAATAAAATCTAAATCGAGGTTGATATTTGCTAAACAAAGTTACTTATGGTGCAGGATTGTACTAAAATTCTCTGGCTTAACTTGAAAATATTGACTGCACATTGGTTGATGAACCCACCTCATCCAACTTCACGGTAAGCTTGCTGCTACGTGACTGACCTGCCACTAGAGTTTCTTTTAAATACAGATCAGAATTTTGAGCATATGGTCTAAAGGATCATTTTCTGCAGGCTGTTTGACTGAAGCAAGCTGCTTTACTTTCACCGTTGACACAAGACAGATTGCAGTAAATCCCATTTAAACCATTCCAGCTGTTTCCCCTTCGACACACGGCTTCCAACTTCGACCCACTCCACACACATTTGGGGCAAATCATAACCAATTTACCCCTCATGGCTCCAGCCCCACATCTAATATTCCTCCACTCCTCCTAACTCTCAAGTCCCTTGTTCAAATGGTGAAAGGACTTGGAAAAGAAATAACATAACAGTTTCAAATCAAAGTCCCAATTCTCATCCTGTCCCTCTTCGGTTTTGGATTCCTGAAGGATCCTCTCAGCATTTACTCAAACCTGTTCCTCAGATTAGATTAGAGTCCCTACTGTGTGGAAACAAGCCCTACGGCCCAACAAGTCTTCACTGACCCTCCGAAAAGTAACCCACCCAGACTCATTTCCCTCTGACTAATGCACCTAACACTATAGGCAATTTAGCACAGCCATTTCCCCTGACCAGTACATCTTTGGACTGTGGGAGGAAACCAGAGCGCCCGGAAAAAATCCACACAGACACAGGGAGAATGTGCAAACTCCACACGGACAGACAGTTGCCGGAGGCTGGAATCGAACCTTGGTGCTGTGGTCTCTGGTGCTGTGAGGCAGCAGTGCTAACCACTGAGTCACTGTGTGATTAAGTGGAACATGAATTGTTGACTCATTACTGTCATGCATCAATTGCATAAAATCTCAGTCGTGACTGTTACACAGCCCCTCCTAAAACTTCCACCACACAGGAACCCCTTTCCTTTTGTACTGTTTCAACAAGGTTCTCACACATTGGATTCTTCAGAACTAAGATGAGCAAAGGCTGACCATTCAAAAAAAAAGCAAAAATTTCATTCCCAGGAATCAACCCAGTTAGCCTTCTCTGACCTACCTGCAATGCAAATAAATGTCCCACTTCAAGTGGGGGGGGGGGGGGGGGGAAATCAAGTTTTACACTTCCATCTAGTACAGACAGCAATTCCCTACTTTTATATCCTATCCCATTGAAACAGGGAATATTTAATTTGCATTCCTAACTATTCACTGCAGGCTAATTTGGTGACTTGTTTAAGAGGACACCCAGATCCTTGTAAACTAACTTATTCTAGCTCTTAAATTTTGTTTTTCTAATGGTTTGCAATTCTCCTATGCTCAGGATATTTTTTGTTCACACAACACTTGGTGATATTTCACTGCAAGTTCATTATACATGTTGGTTCAGGTATGGCTTTAAGCAGCATTGATAAATGCATTGTAATAGAGAATGCACCCAATCAGTACTCTGCACTCTCACAATACAAAGTGTTGGTTTTCCCTCTTAGAATCAGAATCCCAACAGTGTGGAAACAGGCCCTTTGGCCCAACAACTCCACACCGATCCTCCTAAGAGTAACCCACCCAGACCCATTCCCTGACTAGTACACCTAACCTACACATCCCTGAACACGATGGACAGTTTAGCATGGCCAATTCACCTAATCTGCACATTATTGGACTGTGGGAGGAAACCAGAGCACCCAGAGGAAATCCACACAGACACTGGGAGAATGTGCAAACTCCACGCAGTCGCCAGAGGCTGGAATCGAACCCAGGTCCCCGGTGCTGTGAGGCAACACTAACTACTGAGCCATCATGCTGTTCCCATTTAGAGTCAGAGATCTACAGCACAGAAACAGACCCTTCGGTCCAACTCATCCATGCCGACCAGATATCCCAACCCAATCTCATCCCACCAGCCAGCACCTGGCCCATATCCCTCCAAACCCTTCCTATTCATCTACCCATTCAGATGCCTTTTAAAATGTTGCAATTGTACTAGCCTTCACCACTTCCTCTGGCACTACCCCACCCTTTGAGTGAAAAGGCCCCTTGAGTCCATTTTATATCTTTCCCCTCTCACCCTAAACTTATGCCTTCTAGTTCTGGACCCTTAACACTATGGCAGTCTTAGTCGATGTATGGAAAGTTAAAATCCCCTACCATAACCACCCTAATATTCTTACAGGTAAGTGAAATTTGTTTGTTTCTCAATTTCCCCTGACTATTCGGGGACCTATAATATAGTCCCAATAAAAGGTGACCATCCCTTTCTTATTTCTCAGTTCCACCCAAATAACTTCCTTGGATGCATTTCCAGGAATATCCTCCCTCAGTAATGCTATCCCTTAACAAAAATGCCACTCCCCCTCCTATCTGGTCTCCCTTTCCTGTCCTTCCTGTAGCATTTGTATCCTGGAACATTAAGTTGCCAGTCCTGCCCATCCCTGAACCACCTTTTAGTAATTGCTATGACATCCCAGTCCCATGTTCCTAACCATGCCCGGAGTGCATCTGATTTGTTATTTTGTTTAAACATATCCGGATTTGTGAAAGACAACAAAAAAAACCTTTTCAGCAACATTCAGATAATGTTGCAAGAAATACTTGTCTCAATTCAGTATCTGGGTCACAATCTAAAACCTTGGAGTTACTTTACAGGTCGGACAGAAGTGTGGGAGGGCCATAGCAAAGCTGGTACTTCAGAGTAAAGTCCCACCTTCAGACTGGACATTCACAGAAGATGCATTTGTAACAGCCAGAATGGTCAGAAAGTCAGTTTGTAAATTTAGAAAACAACCACCATCTAACAGGTCATGGGATTTAAAGTCTTGTAAAGCTATATTATAACTGCTGGAGGCAGACTGGTTCTCCTTCTGAACCAATGCAGATGAACTGAAACAGTTCATTTTGTGAAACATTACATTGTCTTATGTCTTCACTTGTAAGTGCTTTTATCATTAGGGCTGAAAATGTGTTGCTGGAAAAGCGCAGGTCAGGCAGCATCCAGGGAACAGGAGAATCGACGTTTCGGGCATGAGCCCTTCTTCAGGAATCGAGGGAGGAAGAGAGCTTCTTCAAGGAAGGCATCCTTGTAAGAGGATTCGCAGTAGGTTAAAATCTTTGAGGAGAAAGTGAGGTCTGCAGATGCTGGAGACATCATTCCTGAAGAAGGGCTTATGCCCGAAACGTCGATTCTCCTGTTCTCTGGATGCTGCCTGACCTGCTGCGCTTTTCCAGCAACACATTTTCAGCTCTAATCTCCAGCATCTGCAGACCTCACTTTCTCCTTTTATCATTAGGATCGAAAAAGACTCCCTCATCCCCTACCCCCAACTTCCAGTCAGGAATACAACAAGGCAAATTGTACTTGGGTTTCATCTGAAATTATTTTCCTTCAAAAATAGATCTAGTCTATGGTTTCAAAAGAGGAAAAATGTGTTGCTGGAAAAGTGCAGCAGGTCAGGCAGCATCCGAGGAGCAGGAGAATCGACATTTCGGGCATAAGCCCTTCTTCCGGAAATGGTTTCAAAAGGAAAATGAATTCAAGTTTGGTTTACAAGCGAAGTGAATTCAAACAGGAAATCATCCAATATCATTGGGTAATCATGTTAACATTCAAGTCTAAAGGAAAATTAAAATCTGTGGGTGAACGAAATGGGTGGGCCCACCTCCAACACTGCCATTAAGTTTTGATAACTACCAGCATTGGGTGAAGCAAGGACATCTAGAATGTCCATCCTAAGTATTCTCAGAGCCAGCCTCTTCCTTCCTATCAATTTTCCCTTTAAGGAAATCTTCATTCTCTTACCCCCATCAAGTCTCCCTTAAAACTCAGACTTGATTTGAGATGTAAACCAAAAGCAGCTCTGCTTGTAAAAAAAACCAATCACAGCTCATGCATTTTGACAGCCCTAACTTTGAAAATGGATTAGGGGAAAAAGATTTATACATTTGCAAGAAATCCACCAAGTTAGCTGTTAGTTTGCCAGGTGCAGAGAACGAAAAACTATTGCACACATCTTCAGCAGGGAGTGAGCTATCACCTTCCAACAGCAGCAGAGACAGCAGTGTAGCAAGGCACAGCTACTCCCAGAGCAACTCCAAACACATTCTTTACATCCCAGCTTCCTATTTGCATGTGTCCATGTGGAAAGTAAAAATACTGACCAGATAGAGATTTCGGCCGTTCACTAGGTGTAAAAGATGATGGCGACAATTTCAACCGAGAGTCATTTAGATTAAATTAGGGAAATGTGCTATTCAGCAGCAGAGAATCTCAAACTGCAGCACACTGCAAAGCCCTTCTCATTTGCTAAATGCAATTAAAAGGAAGAATTAGGTTTGCAAAACACAATGTGAAATAGGCTTTACTGCAGGAAGGTCAAGCATCAACTGTGTCCACAGGGTTAAAGATGTATCATTCTGTTGCAAACTAACCCAAAAAAGTAAAGCTGGCCAAGATGGATTTCTCTGCACAGATTAATTAGCAACTCAAATTCAAACTCAGTCATTACCAAACGCCACTTGCTACACAATTTAAAACTGGATGCACTTTGATTTACATTTGAAAGTTGTGATCTCAGCTTCTGGTCAGGAGAAAAGTATTGGTTATAGCCACACACCTTTGCAAGTCAACAGCATGCATAAGAGCTTTTGTTAAATCAGTCCAAAACTTTGCATTTATGGAAAAAGGTATTTTAAATATTAGTCCCATTATAAAAATGCTTGAAAAGTACCACAGCAAATTGTTCAGTGTCTACAACTGTTAGGCTGGGAATAAGCAGCTGGAGATACAAGCAGAGGCTGGGACTTGTCTCACTTGAGCAGAGGAAGAGGAGAGGTGATCTCAGATTTATAAAGTCATGAGGGGTTATACATCAAGACTAAAAGGGCATATTTTTAAAGACAGTAAGACAAGACAAAACAGACATTGGCCTAATTTCTGCTCCTTTAATCCTATTGTGGGATATAAATGAATTAATGTTATTTCTGCAAGTATAAATTCTGATACAGAACAGGAATGAGAAAATACATATTCAGCAAAAAGAAAGGATATGTTAGCATGAGACGTGAATACAGAACAATGGTGGATATATGGGCAAACAGGAAAGCATCTGTTTCCCCCTACACGGAGACACAGGAACAAACCCTAATCAAAGAGGTCAAAGTGGCCTCTGGATGGAAATAGATGCTGATAGAAGAAAAGATATGCCTAATCAATAATCTACAATAGACTGACGTCAAACACCCTTATGGGAGTCAGAGATAAGAGTTTGTCATGGACAAGACAGGATAAACAGAAGTTGTGGGATAAGTCTTAAGGAAATGAGTGACATAAGCGAAGCAGGGAACAGACAATGGAATAAGGAAAACATATGGGAAAAAACAGTATAAATTGCAAGGGTTTTTTGGGATATACTGTGCATTTGGTCATTGCCTTACCTGGCAATTAGACAAAGCACCCACCTGCAGGTGTACAAATAAAACGACGCTGTTCAGAAATTTGGTCTCGGACTGAAATTATTAAAGTGAGTGAGCTTTTGTTTCTCACACGATCAAGCCCACTCTGCTATTCGATTATGACTGAATTTTCTCAACCCCATTCTCCCTATAACCTTTGATCCCCTTTATGATCAAGAGCCTCTCTGTCTAAGATGTACACAATGATGTGGCCTCCACAGTCTGTGGCAGTGAATTCCATAGATTCACCACTGTGGCTGAAGAGGTTTCTCTTTAATCACTGCTCTAAAAAAAAGTCTTTGTTTAAGGCTGTGCCCTTGGGTCCTATTCTCCCCTGCCAATGGAGGCATCTTCCTACCATGTATTCTGTATGTTTTAATTAGATTTCCCCTCATCATTAACTCCATTGAGTACAAACCCAGAGTCCTCAAACACTCATTTATTAAGCTGTTTATTCCTAAGACCACTCAAGAACCTCCTCTTAACATGCTTCAGAGCCAGTACATTCTTCCTGATATGTCAGGCCCAAAACTGTGCACAATACTCCAAATATGGTCTAACCAGAGCCTGGCAAAGCCTCAGAAGTACATCCCTTTTGTATTCAAGTCCTCTCAAAACATTACTGCATTTGCCTTCTTAACCACTGACTCAACCTGCAAGTTTACTTTGAGAGAATCCTGGAGTGAAACTCCAAGGTTTCAGGCTCCTGAATTTTCTCCCCATTTAGAAAATAGTCCATGCCTCTACTCTTCCTACCAATGTGAATGACCCCACATTTTCCCATGTTGTACTCCATCTGCCACTTCATTGCCTACTCTCCTAATCTGTCCAAATCCTTCTGCAGCCTCCCTGCCTCCCCAATGCCATCTGTCCCTCTACCTTTATATCATCTGCAAACTTAGCCAGTAACACCTCTAGTTCCTTTAGCTAAATTGTTAATGTATATAGTGAAAAGTTGTGGTCCCAACACAGCCTTGTGGGACAACACTGGTCATCAGCTGCCATCCTGAGATGGACCCTTTTATCCCCACTCTCTGCTTGCTGCCAGCCAAGCTTCTATCCATGCTAGCACTTGCCTCTGACACCATGGGCCCTTCTCTTACTCAGTAGCCTCCTGTGTAGCACCTGGTGCAAGTCCAGGTAAGTAACATCCATTCGTTCTCTTTGGTCTAACCTGCTCATTACTTCCTCAAAAGTATTCTAGCAGATTTGTCAGGCATGTCCTTCCCTGGATGAGGCTATGCTGACTCTGCCCTATTTTACCATACACTTCCAAGTATGGAGAAATGTCATCCTTTACAATGGATTCCAGGAGCTTACCCACAACCGAGGTTAGGCTAATCTGTCTGTAACCTTCCGTCTTCTGCCTTAGACCCTTTTTAAACAAGTGTGTCATGTTAGCGATTTCTCAATCCTCGGACACTCCCCGATTCTAGTGATTCCTGAAAGATTACCACTAATTGAGGACAAAGTAAAAAGAAACATGTCTAGCACTAGAAAAAAAACTCCAACATCAAGAAGTCGAAATGACATTCACACAGGTATTCAGAAAAGAAAGAATGCAGCAATTGAGCTTAAAGATGACTGCTTGGAGAGAGATGAGCCTGATAAAAATCTATCATAAAACAAGCTGGTGTCAGATGTTAAAAAAAGTGCTAAATGGCTTGTGAGCAAGACTGATAACTGCAGAAAACAGGAAATAGAAGTAACAAGAAAAAAGGTACTGGTTCTACAGGCAACTTCATGAGCAATACAAAACCAGTGCAAAAAAAAACACACTTCAGATCGTGACCCCAAAGCCCTTAAAGTGGGATGTTGATGCTAGACCATGAAACAATTCTCCTCCCCACAGGGCAAATTAAAGTTGAGCGCACAATATAATGGCAAGATCAAAAAACCTGAAACTCCCAGAGCAGAAATAAAATCCACTCAACAAAAGTGAGGACTGTCGAGTTTAGATTATAGTGGCGCTGGAAAAGAACAGGTCAGGCAGCATTCGAGGAGCAGGAAAAAAAAAACGACATTTTGGGCAAAAGCCCTTCATCAAGGATGGATGCAGGGAGCCTCCAGGGTGGAGATATAAATGGGGGGGCGGGGGCTGGGGAGAAGGTAGCAAAGAGTACAATAGGTGGATGGAGGTGGGGGATGAAGGTGATAGGTCAGTGGGGAGGGTGGAGCGGATAGGTGGGAAGGGAGATTGGCAGGTAGGACCGGTCATGAGGACAGGGCTGAGCTGGAAGTTAGGAACTGGGGGAAAGGGGAAATGAGGAAACTAGTGAAGTCTGCATTGATGCCCTGGGGTTGAAGTGTTCAGAGGCAGAAGATGAGGAGTTCTTCCTCGAGACGACGGGTGGTGAGGGAATCGTAGTGGAGGCGGCCCAGGACCTCCATGTCCTCAGCATGGGGGGGGGCAGGGTGGAGTTGAAATGTTGGGCCATGGGGTGGTAGGGTCAATTGGTGTGGGTGTCCCGGAGATGTTCCCTAAAGCACTCTGCGAGGAGGCGTCCAGTTTCCCCAATGTAGAGGAGACCACATTGGGAGCAACGGATACAATAAATTATATTGGTGGATATGGAAGGCTCCTTTAGGGCCTTGGATGGAAGCGAGGGAGGAGGTGTGGGTACAGGTTTTGCAATTCCTATAGTGGCAGGGGAGGGTGGCAGGATGGGAGGGTGGTTTGTTGGGGGGTGTGGACCTGACCAGGTAGTCACAGAGGGAACTGTCTTTGCGGAAAGCAGTAAGGGGTGGGGAGGGAAACATATCTCTGGTGGTGGGGTCTGTTTGGAGGTGGTGGAAATGTTGGCAGATTATGTGAAGGTTGGTAGGGTGGAAGGTGAGCACCAGGGGCGTTCTGTCCTTGTTACGGTTGGAGGGCTGGGGTCTGAGGGCGGCGGTGCGGGATGTGGACGATCTGCGTTGGAGGGCATCTTTAACCACGTGGAAAGGGAAATTGCGATCTCTAAAAGAAGGAGGCCACCTGGTGTGTTCTGTGGTAGAAATGGTCCTCCTAGGAGGAGAGGAATTGGGAATAGGGATGGCATTTTTGCAGGAGGTAGGATGGAAGGAGGTATAATCCAGGTAGCTGTGGGAGTCAATTGGTTTTGTGAAAAAAATGTCAGTGTCAAGTTGGACATAAAATCCACTCATAGGCACAGAACAAGCAGGTCTCATAAAAAAAAGGGTGACATGTTAGTGCTAACGGACTACAATATCTGAAGGGGTCACCTTAACATTGCTTCAATAACCTGTCTTACTAGCAAACGGTCAGCCAGAAGTAGTAACGGATAGGAGTGACAAAAAAAGATAGAAAAAGCCAGAATTCCACTGATAGTTGGAACTGTTAAGTTGTTGACTAATACCCAGCTCCTGCATAGTGCAACACTGGATAAAGAGTCACTGCACATGGGAACTTAAGATGCTGCAATGAAGAGTTACTTCCAACATACACAGGTGGACATGAACAAATCATTGCAACCACAGACAGCTGTGTACAACTAGGAAGGCTGAACCTTCACTATAGACAGCTGCCCAGTGACCTCACCAGAGGACAGAATGACCATTAGTCCCAGAGCAACATCATCCTCTAGCAGTGCAAACAGTAGCAATAGTTACTATGGAAACAACACACCACAGTCAAAGATCAACCACCCTAGGAACAGCCAACACATGCACACTATTAGGAAACCTGCATGATCAAAAGGCTATGTATGCTTGTATAATGATGTATAATGTGCAACTGACTAGGGTTCTCTCAGTTCTCCAAATAAACAATTAAAAATTACTCAATGGATTACTTCTAACTGCTAATAACAGCATGCAAAGTCAAAAAAATGGATTAAAAATGCAATTGGATGGAGTTTACTGACTGGCTATAGTCATGTGACCTCTACCTCTTTTGTGCCTGTGCGCTCAACAGCAACCATTAAACATCACTTGGAACACTCTGGTACCAAAGATGTAGGTGTCGACTTCTTTTAGGGAAGTGCAGCTCCAGCCTGTTTAAATCCTGCAATGTTGTTTTTGCCCCTCGTGTGTCAGTACTTCAAAAAGGATACCCTGGTTTCTCTTATTCAACCTGCTGCATTTACAACCAGCTTTGTGACCCACAGGGATGCTGCAGAGAGGCAAGACCTCAGCAGGCTCTGGTTTGAGGGATTCAGCCTGGAACCTACTTTATCCACATCCCCTTAAAAAACAAAGGGTTTTAAAAAAGGTATGCCAGTCGTAAGAGTGAACACTGCATAATTCAAGAATATAGAGGAACAAGCCATCTCGACCTCAATGTTTATACACCTTTTGAGCATTTTAGGAAACAGCTTTCCTTTCTTACTCAACTTCCCCCTCAAATTACATCCAGGCTTTTCACTAACTATTGTTTGATTGCAAGTTCCCCATTCCATTTAAACTTGGGTGATGGAATTTCTCCCAACTTCCTTATTGGACTTTGCACAAATGTTTAGAGCAGTAATTTTGCACGCCCCTGAACATGTGGAAACACCTCCATCCACCCTATTAAACCCAAATTATTGGTTTTTGTTGATTCACTTCCCTTTTTTGAAAGCCGAACCACCTGCCCTGGACAAATCAAAGAAAAATGTTGAAATACATCATGAGACACATCAGGACTGTCCACAGGCCATCCACTAAGTGGTATGCGGTTTTCAGGGGTGGGGTGTTTTACTACGTCACTGAATAACTCTTAGCTCAAAAAAGAGAGTGCAGGCTGATGCTTCAATCAAATCAGTTATGAAACATCTCACCACAAGTTACAAAACAAAAACAGCACTCGAGAGCAACCAGGTTGCTTCAGTACTGGGAGATTATCTGTGGCTACATTAGAATTACTACAGTGTGGAAACAGGCCCTTCAGCCCAACAAGTCCACACCGAACCTCCCAAAGAGTAATCCACCCAGACCCATTCCCCTGCTACTCAGCATTTACCCCTGACTAACGCACCTAACCTTCATATCCCCGAACACTATTGGGCAATTTAACATGGCCAATTTACCTAACCCGCACATCTTTGGATTGTGGGAGGAAACCAGAGCAAACCCATGCAGACACGGGAACAAATATGCAAACTCCACACAGACTGTCGCCCAGAGCAGGAACTGAACCCAGGTCTCTGGCACTGTGAGACCACAGTGCTAACCACTGAACCACCATGCCACCCTAAAATGCATTGTTGGAAACTTGCCCACAAGTCACAATACTCTACGTAAAGCTATGACGGATGGTGAGCTGCTTTCTTGAAGTGTGGAGGTGCTGGTGCTGGACTGGGTGAACAGTTATTAACCTGGTGTTGTGTAGTTTTAGTCCAACAGATTTGTTCTTGAACCATTGTAGTCTATGTGCAGTTGGTAGATCCACTGTACCATCACTGAAAGGTAGATAACATTTCCAAGCCACTTCTCCTCCTGACTTGGAAATGTAATTACCCTTCCTTCAGAGTCATTGGATCAAAATCCTCAAACTCCCTTTCGGCATAGTGGGCTGTACACTGCAAGCAGCAGCTCATCAAGGCCTTCAAAGATGGAGAATAGTGATGGAGAATGAAATGCTCGCCGTGCCTGTGACACCCACATCCCACAAAGTCAATTAAAAATATACCCTCGCAGTTTTATCCATCCATCTCTTGTAAAGCATTCACCTTCAACAGACAAAACTCAAAAATAGCACATACGTGCTACTACACCCAGTGAACCTGTCATGATGAACCTCTGGCAGGTGTGAAATGAACCTTCTGTCCCAGAGGCAGGGACATAATAATGCAATTTAAATCTTCACTTGCTGCAGTGGCAGAGTACGATTGTATAAAGCCACAACCAAATAAAAAGACTTGATTATTCCATCTAGCAACTTCAGCAAGTTTCCCTTTGAAGGTTCCAATAACTGAAAGTTTAAGAAATCAAGTTGCACCCACAAAGCAAAAAGCTATTTGCTACCAGCAGAGCTTAACAGAATTGCAGACTTTTCTTCTATTGCAGAGTAGACTGTAGGCACCAGAAAGTTTTAAAAGAGGGTGGCGAAAATCTGAGTCAAGAGATTTCACTTGTAACTTTAAACTTTTCGTGTGAAAAAGATAGCCACACAGATTTGAAAAGGATCCCTGCTGTTGCTAGATCAAGCAAAATATTTAAATTAAAAGAAAAAGGGTTCAACTGTAGATGAAATGGACAAGATTAGCAAAGTTACAAGTCATTTGAGAAGCTCTGGACCAGATTAAACTCTCTCAAACCTTATCAAGGAGATAGCTTAGACCCTAACTTTTATTTAAAGGCAACTGGAAGGCACTGCAGTCCATATGCAATTTGACTGGTCAAATTATGAAGCTTTAAGCACAACACTATTCTTACACCACAGTTAAAATACAAACCAAGAATTACCATAACATTACACATCTAACTCCTTATCAACTGTTCCAATATAGCAGCATCCCATACACATAGCTTTGGCAAAGGCAAATTCAGCAAAAGAGTGTTGTTCACACATGCAGTCTTCTCACTCTAATCCAGTAGAATATACTAAAAGAAAACAAATAATCTCGCAGCAACAGAGACAGGCACAACCAGCAACTTCCTCCAAAACCCCAGCTTCAACTGACAGCCAAACTCAAACCCTGGGTCTGAAGAGCCTGACCCCACCCACTCACATTTCTCTTGTTTAGTTGAAAGGCACATCTCATCACAAGCTGGACAGAAGTTGTAGCAAAGGTGACTGAACAACTGCAAGAATCAAAACTGGAACCAGAATGTCTTTGAACAATTAACAGCTTTATTTTATTTCCGCCCCCTTGCCCAATCTCAAACTTCAAAGTGTGCAATTGTTCCACTGACAGCACAGCTGCATAACTTCGAGAAAGAGTTAGCTTTATTTACTGACGGAGTATCCAGTTTGCATTTGTGAACCAGTCATAAATTGTAAACCTGTGTCTCTGCAAAGGTCGCCTCATTTTCATGGAAGCAAAATGACCACAAAGGCATTAACATCAATCCACGATGAGGACTCAAATTCTTGAATCATTAGGTGCTGCTTATTGGATTCCTGGCTGATTTTAATTTCTAACTGTCAGGCTAGTGAATTTGAAGAGAATGGTGTTCTGCCAGAGCAATCTTTAAACATAAATTCAATGCAAGTTGTTTTTTTCTTCATTTTAAATGACAGAAGCCACTAAACAGCCACACAATGCTAGAGTCTTGGAGACCTGGCAAAGTTTTCGTGATCGAATTTAGTCAGTCAACTTTTTTGGGGGTGAGGGGAAGTGATGCTGCTCATTTGTCAATGACGACAAAATCCTCACCAACTGGGACAAAATTGAAAACATTTGGGCAGCATGGTGGCTCAGTGATTAGCACTGTTGCCTCAGCGCCAGGGACCTCGGTTCAATCCCTGCCTCAGGTGACTGTCTGTGTGGAGTTTGCACAAATTATACACATTACCGAAGGGGAGGGGAGGGGGAGGGGGGGGAAGAGAAAGAGATAAATTAAACATTTTTTAAAAAGCTATTTGGTTAGGCTTGATCTACCCATTTAACAAGAATTATTTCCCAAACAAACAATGTCTACCATAAATTGTTCATCTCAGAAGATTAGAAGAGATGACTAAATAACACTAGTGTAAGGGACTTCAGTAACTCAGACACAGGATAACTGTACTGTGCTGTTGCTAAGCATGGACAGTGGTTTTATTTTGCACCACTCTTGACAAATGGATGTCTTGATTCACTTTACAGCGAACTAGGTACCTTTCAAGTGCAATCACCATGACGCACAATACATAACAGCCAATTTGCTTCTTGCAAAATCTTACTGTGCCCAAAGCAATTTTTAAGAAATTCAAATGGTATTTTCTGCCTAAAATATTTGGCCACGAATTAATGGAGCAGTAACTTTCAGAAGAGAATTGGCAACAAATCTAAACAAACAGTCTCCTGAAATGTCTGGGGCACTTGGTTGTAGCCTCCACATTGACAAGTTGTCGAGATGGCATCTTGAAGACAGAGAGAAACTGTTCCAATCTACTCTGTCCAGCTTGCTCATGATTTTGAAAACCTCTTAGACCATGTCTCTGCCTTCTTTTAAAAAAGGATGGCGACACCAACTTCTTCAATTTATCCCCGTAACTAAAGTTCATCATTCTTGGAACTATTCTTGTGAACCACTTCTGCACTCTTCCCCAATGCATTCACATCCTTCCTATAGTCAGACACCCACAATTCTGATACTCCAGATGATGGAACAAGAATCAAATGTCTTTACCGCAGTCCTGTTCTACTCAAGTAATTAATTTGCCTTCAACTTTACACTAATTCAGGATTATCCAACTTAGGCTTTTAAAAGCTTCATTTAACCCCCAAAAGGTTGTGTTTCAAATGGTGTGCTATTTATTTTCATAACTCAAGTCATTGCTCCTAGATTTCCTCACCAATTTAAAGTCAGTATGCGAAAGAGGCAGTGACATTCATTATTCAAGGCCTTCTCTCCATTCCCACCTCAAACTGTAGTCTGAGCCAGTGATAAAAGCAATACAGATTGAACAGCATAGTTACTGGGAAATTTGGGCCAGTCAGGTGTAATCCAGAGGTTGCAGTTTGGCCGGTTTCATTGCTACTATTCAATTCTTATTCAGGCTTCACAGATAAGAACCCATTCAATTTCTCTCCTTGCCTGCACAGAGCATGGTACAATTATACAACCGAGGGCAACATAATGGTACATTTCCTACTACACTGTAAAGATACACTGTCCTTCTGCATAGCAGTACAGATTTAGAAATGGAGACTGACCAGTACTATTAAATATGATTTTGCTTCTGAACTCAGCCAAAAATAATTCTGAAGAGAATATTTTAAAGAGGGTGCAAATTTTGTGTATTTAGCAATACTTAAGAATGACTAAATATGACTTGGCAGATGAGGAACTGAGCCAGCTGCTTAACTCCATTCTTTGTTGCAGACACTACTACAAAGTAACCTGCAGAGAGGAAAGCCAAACTCTTGTAACACTTCCTATTTCTGAAATGAAAAAAAAATCCACTCATTGCTACTCAAACTCTACATTGTTCAACTGGTATAAACACTTACAATGCAGCTGTTTAAGGAAAGTCACAAGAGGAAAACAGGGAAGCAACAGAACAGTACTGCGTCCCTAAAGCCAGAAGTTTTAGTTATTAAAAAGGCAGATAATTTGAATTCACCTTCCAACAGTAATATTTTGGGTCAGTTTCTTTATGGATGTATCACAGTTGCCAATCTGCATGTCACTGGTCAGCACTTAAGACAAAAATCAATAACATGTCCATTTGTAGCTGTTGACGGGTCTTGAACACATTCAGAGGAATGGCAGAAAACTGGTAAGAAAGAGAACAGGATGTCGCAAAAACTGCACTCTGGGAATTTCAAACTGAATGAGTTACAGGTAATGTGTCAGCTATAAACCTACCTTCCACTCCTATAGCGTTATAAAATGCTAATGAATCCTTCAGCAATATAAATGTTATTTTGAGAAAGTTTTCAAAAGCTGGTGCAGAAAGTTAAGCAGACCACCTGAAGAAACAGAATGCTTAAAATTGAAGCACAATTTGAGTTAGTAGGTAGTTCCCCTTAAAATGGTTGAAAGTCTGCTATTCACTGATCCAAATAGGATATCCTATTTTCTGGTTCTACATGAACGGAGTTAGAGCCAGGATTCTGCGAGGGGTTGGGGGTGGGTGGATAGTGAATTCATTTGCTGTAATTACTACACTATCTGGGAATTTGAGTAGATACCCTCATGAGCAAGCTACTACAGTAACCTTCACAGAGGAGCTGGCGAAAGAATGCCTACAGTCAGGTAGAGAGCAGGAGCAAAATAGGATTAGGTTAAACGTCTCCTCAAACCTGCTTAGCTATTCAGTAAGTTCATGATAGATCTACACTTTTATACACCAACGCCATGTGCTTCAATTCCCTTAAAATCCAAACTCTCCAATCTCAAACTTGAATATACTCAACCAAACATCCATTGTGAGAGTGTGGAGGACTCCCAAGCCTTACAGCCCTTTAAAGTTTCCCAGTGTAAAGTGATCAACCCCTTATTTCAAGACTTACTCTCCCCACATACCCTAGCTGTGAAACATCCTAACATCTATCCCGTTAAGCCCCTTAAGAATTTTATGCATTTCAATGAGATTACCTCCTACTCTCAAATTCACAGAATATGGACATAAATCTCATTAGTCAAAGAGTACAGAAGTCCTCAAGTTCAAGTCATTCATACTGACCAGATATCCTGAACTGATCTAGACCCATATCCCTGCAAACCCTTTCTATTCATATACCCATTCAGATGCCTTTTAAGTGTTGCAATTGTACCAACCTCCACCACTTCCTCTGGCAGCTCATTCCATACACGCACCACCTTTTGCATGAAAGAGTTGCCCCTTAGATCCCCTTTATATCTTTCCGCTGTCACCCTAAATCTATGCCGTCTAGTTCTGGACTCCCCACCCCAGGAAAAAGACTTTGTCTACTTATTCTATCCATGCTCCTCATGATTTTATAAACCTCGATGAAGGCCACCCCTCTGATGCTCCAGGGAAAAATAGCCCCAGCCTATTCATCCTCTCCCTATACTTCAAACCCTCCAACCCTGGCATCATATTTGTAAATCTTTTCTGAACCCTGTCAAGTTTAACATCTTTCCTATAGAAGGGCAACCAGAATTTTACACAGTATTCCAAAACTGGCCTCAAGGTCCTGTACAGTTGCAACATGACCTCCCAACTCCTATACTCAATGCATTGGCCAATGAAGACAAGTGTGCCAAACACCTTTAACTATCCTAGATTAGAGTGGCGCTGGAAAAGCACAGTCAGGCAGCATCCAAGGAGCAGGAAAATTGCAGAGCACTTCAGGGAACACCTCCGGGGCATCTGCACCAATCAACCCCACCGCCCCATGGCCCAACATTTCAACTCCCCCTCCCATTCTACTGAGGACATGCAGGTCCTGGGCCTCCTCCACCACCATTCCCTCACTACCTGATGCCTGAAGGAAGAACGCCTCATCTTCCGCCTCAGAACATTTCAACCCCATGGCATCAATGTACACTTCACCAGTTTCCTCATTTCCTCTCCCCCCACATTAACCCTGTTCCAACCTCCCAGCTCAGCACCATCCTCATGACCGGACCTACCTGCCCATCTTCCTTCCCAAATATCCACTCCACCCTCCTCTCTGACCTACCACCTTCATCCCCTTTTTGTACTCTTTGCTACCTTCTCCCCACTCCCAGCCCCCTCCCATCTCTCTCTCTACCCTGGAGGCTTCAGTCCTGATGAAGGGCTTTTGCCCGAAGCTTTGATTTTCCTGCTCCTTGGATGCTGCCTGACAGGCATCACTAATCTACTGGATTTCCAGCATTTACAGTCCCCACTTTTACCTTTAACGATCCTGTCAACCTGAGACTCCACTTTCAACCAACTATGCGCCTGCATCCCCTGAAAGAATCTCCATGAAGAGCTTATCTCCTGAACCCTAGTTGCACTCCTAAGACTATTTTGATCCTAAGTATATATCCTTGCCATGAGCCAGATATGATTTCACAACTTAAAAGAAAAAAAAGTTGTTCAATTCCCTCACTCCTACTCTAAATCCTGTCTTAAAAAGGTCAGAATTCTTAGATACTTGTACATGAGAAAGCATCTTGAATACAATTGGCTAAAGTCAGTCTGCAAGCAATGAAAATCATGTCAACTATCTACCTTCACTAACAAATGCCTAGATCAGTGACATTAATGAGTGTTGACAAGCTTTTCAGATGGACACTGATGGCACATGTCCATTGCTATTTACAACCAACCTTTCAAATGGGCACATACAAAAACAGGGCAAAGAAACAAAATTCAGAAAAGCAGTAGTACTGAACTACATTTGTCATTTTAATATTAGATAGCAATTCCAAGACACTTCCTTGTTTAAACAGACCACAACCAGACTCAATTCTTTGTTGAGATTAACTGGAGGTTATTTCATCTCCTTCACTTATTCCATTTATCTCCAATAGTTTTAAACAGGAATATTTTAACACAAAGCGATTTTGATCATTTATAATGGACATTGAGTATTCATAAAGGGGTTCACTCAAAGTAAGTTAAAAATTGTGTCTCTAAATGAGAGGTCAGAAAAATTTAGCTGGAAAATGTATACAGAATTTTTTTTTTTAAAAAGTGAAGGCTACATGTTGCTCAATGAGATATTTAAAATCAAACTGTCACCTGCTGAGGTCTTGATATTATAAATAACAGCTGCAGTCAAGAAGAATTGTTTCCAATATTTTTTGAGCACCTTCATTTAAGTGTTTCACTTCACTGTTGGTAACTGACTTAAGGCACACATTCTCAAGAAAAAGAAAACCCATATTATTTCTTGAATTCTTCAGTTCAGCTAGGGTTGTGTTTGGAAATCACCTTATGAAAACCCACAAAACAACGTGGTATTAAACTTCCCCACATGCTTCCTCAGTGTGGGATATGCATCTGAAACTGAAGTAACAGCTTGCTTCCTCAGACTTTGATCAATCCCCCTGAACTTCCCCTACTATACATTATAGTCAATAAACCACACCTGAACAAACACTTGGCTCAGTGACTGCAATGTATTGCTAAGGATTATTCTATATACACTGATCATTTACAGGTGTATTTTGACCCAAAATACTGGGCAAGGGATTTGAAAATGACACCTATAGGAGAATCTCAACTGCCAACTGATTTCAGTAGAGTTTTCTTAAAAATCATTAAAACAAAATTGCAGTCAAGTGTTGATGACCATTAAATAAAATGCCAGGTTAATGAGTCATAATTGACTGCACTGCAAATCATAGTTGGATTTATTATTTCATTCAGCAATAGCTTTTTAAAAAAAAAATTCTCAATCGTTTGTAAAGTGATTTAAGTTTTAAAATCAACATAGCATTTTTCAAAAGGTGAAGTATGGTGTCAATAAGTGATCATATTGCACGAGATAGACCAATTTACACTTTTAAAAAGTGCAAAACACTTAAAATTGGTCATTATGTGATATTGTTTCAGAAAAAGTTCTGAAAAAAAGGGGATGTGAAATAAAGGAACTAGTGAATACAGCGGAAGCAATATAGCAAGATTACCACACAGGTAAATTTGCAGCTACAAGGGGTTTATGTGAAGAGTTATTATAGTCTTAATAGACTACACAGCTGCTCTCCCACTGGAGAGGCAACTGGTAGTGTTTAAAGTGAGTTACCATGCCTCAGGCAAGGGAAAAAAAGAGATTGAGAAGGATCGATACCCTCACCAAATGCAGGAATTTAACCCACACTGTTGGTGTTAATCTACAAAAAAAAAATGCCAGAGCCAACTGAATACATCACTTATATTGAAGGCCTTTTGTGGCACATTGGTAGCATTCCTACCTCTGGACAAGGAGACACGTCCCACCTGCTGCCGAGGTGCACAAAAACATCTTTGAACATGAGAAAATAGAATACTTAATGCAGTAACAATTAAAACAGGTTTAATGCCATGAAACCTTACAGAAACTAATGTATCATTATCCAAAACAAGAATTTTCCAATGCAGATTATGGACGCAAAATAATTATTCACTAAACTGTAGGAAAAGAAGAAAAAGACTAGTATTCACAAAATGAATGACTTCTCCTATTAATCCAGCAAGTTTATTCAGGATATTTCTCTCATAGCAAATAGCAAAACTATTCAAAAACCGATGTTGTCGAAAAAGCTCAGCAAGTCTGGCAGCATCTGTGGAGAGAAAGCAGAGTTAACGTTTCAGGTCCGGTGACCCTTGATAAGTTACTGGACCCAAAACATGAACTCTGCTTAGATGGGGCACAATTTAGGAGTCTTGATTCAGAAGTCAGTAGCAACATGGTTTAAACGACAAGATTATGATGGTGGTTTGATTCTAATTTTTCCACTTTCTCTGAGAATGTGTACAGGATATGAGCAGGTAGGGAAAAAAAAGTTAAAATTTAAGTTTGTGAAACAAGAGGTTCAGCCGAGCATGACTCAGATCAGATAAGAATTGCCGTTAACAACGGGATGCTGGAGGCAAGGATAATGGGTCAACAATGTGGAAAAACAGTCATTATGTAGAGCCATTTAACAATATTGGAAGCATTCAGTATGCAAGGTCAATTAAGAAGGGGAAAGTATCCATGTAAAGCCAGTTAACAAGGTTAATAACATTCATTGTATAACAGCAAAAGGCTTAATTTCTACAATTGACACTCGCTGATTGTAATGGTCACTCAATGTATGTTGCCTTAGCTGCATGCTCCTCCCTGTAAAATGACTACACAAGTCATTAAGAATCTGCTGTTCGAGACAGAAGACCAAGAACTCGTGTCTCTGTACACATGGGCGATCATTATTCTGAGCCCTGGAGTGAGACAAAAGATGGAGGTAAAACTATTGTGTCGCAGCATTTTGTTTCAACTGAGGGGGGAAAAACAGGGACAACATCCTCATGGTCAGTGCTTGTTGAGTGTAACAGACCCAGGGAGAAGTACTTAAATTCGATATGAAATCATGTAATGATTCATACTAACCGTCATTAAAAGAAAGTTTCGCCCACATAAGTTGCTGCTCATTGCCAAGTTCACTATGCCAGGGTGGGGCTACATCCCCCCACTTAACTGAGATTCACTATCTTGAGTCTGGACAATCAGAACATCATCTCAAAGTGGGTGTGTTTGTATAATTATTTAAAAATAAAGCAATCAACCTTACTGTAAGCCAATGTGGTTAAAAGGAATCTTAAAAATTCTTGGATACACTTCCAGAAACACTAGCAGCTTTTCCTGTACTTGGTCCAGTTGCAGAAAGTGTACCCTGGCATGAGTTGCTACCTTTAAAAAAGGAGGCACTGAAATTTGATCATTTTAGCCCCAGTATTTTACTTTTGAGTTCTTCCATCCCCAGCCATTACTCTGTCACAAATGCAAAACACCAGACTGGTTAACTGGTCAACTTCCACAGCTCAATGGGTCTGGATTATAACCGATCTGGGACGTGGCACGTTGCTTTGCGATTGTCTGTTTAAGGAGAGAATCTCAGCCTGTCACTCAAAAAGATGAAGCCAAACTTATGGCAGTTTGGCTCACAAAGAAAAACAGTCCATCTGTAAAGTCAACTCGTTGAAAACAAGCCATGGACTTCTATAAATGGCAGAAGAGTGAAAATCCACCACAGCAATAAAAATAGCCCAAATTCTTCAGCTTTAACAGAAGATAAACCGTTTTTAAAAATGGAAAAATGTGTTTATACATTAGAACGTTACTCATCAGCGATTCTTCCTAATGACTCATCCTCCCTACGGACCACTATCCTTTTAATTAAAACTACTAACTTCTGAAAGTTGGCACGCACTAAATACTTAAGTAAAACTTTTAAACTGAGTGTGACTTTTAATAAAGTACGAAACCATTTGAAGACTTTTCAATGAAAAGAAGCGTTCTTCCATTGTCATAGCTTGTTGGAAAATATGCAAAACGTGAATTAGATCTATAGCGAACCCTCGGTTAACGCCCATTCGAGACGGAAACAACACTCCAAGCCAAGGAATTAACAGAATGTAAACGAAGGCGAGGAGTAAAGTCACAGAGATGACCTTAAGACAAGTATGAACATTGTGAAGTGCTTTTAAATCTGCAGGATTCTAGACAGAAAAACACCCACATTTGGCTTAAAATATTCCAGATTTTAACAGAGCTTTAAAAAAATCGAACAGTTGTGCAAGGCGAAGAATAACTCCACATTTAATAAAAAAGACTGTCAGCTACTTGAACTACAAACCACACCGAGAACATTAGTCAGTCAAAGAGACCCACATTACCCAAAGCAATTGCCTATTTTTACAGCAAAAGGTCGAATTAACACATTGAGGTCACAACTCCCTTAATCATTCCTACCTACAGCACATTCCTCAGCAACTGGGAGGAATAAAATATTATAAGAAGAAAGAAACAAATTGCGTCCCTTACCTCACTTGATGCAGAGAAACAAATGGACGGTGTCTAACGCACAACAATCGAACTGGGTCTGAAGCAGCTGATATGTGAGTAGGGCTCGGCTCCACTGCCCCGCCCTCTAAATCCACAACTCCATTCTCCTGCAGAAGCCGCTCGACCGGGCGAAAATAAAATATAACTGACCGGGGTATGGGTGGTGGCAGTGAGCGCATGAAATGACATCCGCAGCTGCAGCCTGGTCAGATTTCAGGCGAAACCTTTTAACACCAACAATGTGTTTCCTTCAGTTTCACCCACGCATCTTTTTCCTACGACATTGTCAATTCCTAATGAATTGTCATTTAGGGCAAAGTATAACAAAATTCGAACAACAGAGCAAAGAGGCTTGAATGCTAATCTGTAAGGAGATGTGGAAAATATTGCAATTTTCATACTTAGTCACATTTGAATTAATATTTACGGTTACATTTTATAACGCTGTTTAAATCTCAAGTATGCTGCCAAAATGAAACTGATGGCATTTATTATGGATGCTTTGCAAACACCGCTATTTCTAAGTTTAACTTAATACAGTCTCCATCTTGGGAATCAATTCTAAATTGTTAGGAATGCTTGGGATTAAAGTGGTAACTGAAGGAAAGTTAATGGTGAATATTCAACCCCCCAAAAACGCTAATTTCCAAAAATCAATCCTGTATTATGGGATATACCTCAGCTGATGGTCAATTGCAAAGAAATACAATTTAGCAATTCATGCTGACATCAAACTTAACCAACAGCCAACCATCATCCACCAAAGGTTTTACCAGATAAAACTGATTCAAATTACCCTCTGGACTAGGAGACCCAGCTCAAGTCCTACCTGCTCCAATGATCTGTAGCAACATCTCTTACCGGGTTGATTAGAAAATATCACACTAGACTTCCCAAGTAACTGAAAATGGCAGCAGATGACTAAGTTGGTGAAGCATGCAGACTTGTACTGGGGAGATAGTGGCACCTGTTTAACATATACATGAGTTTAAATGACGTGTAAAATCCAAACAGAAATTGCTGCAGAAATACAGCAGACCTGGCAGCACCTGCGGAGAAATCTTAAGTTCCAGACCCAGCATACTTTTTATTTCAGTTCTCCAGCATCTGCAGTATTTTATTTTATTTCAATGATGTTTGTTTTCCTCACTTTGCCTTCTTGAAGTCAATTTCCTTTTCGAAAGGAACAATAATTCCAAGTTTACAATTAACTAAAATTAAAATGCTGAAAGTACAATAAAAAGTTGCTTATTAAAGCATAGGTTGTGGTGAAGGATGAAATGAAACTGGACCCAGCCATCTCCTCCCACCCTACCTCCTATAAAAGCGCTATCCCTTACTCCCAATTTCCCCACCTCCACTGCATCTGTTCCCAGGATGACCAATTCGACTTCAGAAAGTTCCAGATGGCCTCCTTCTTCCATGATCACAATTTCCCTTCCCACGTGGTTGACGATGGCCTCCTGCGCATCCCCCCTACTTCACACACCACTGCCCTTGAACCCCACCCCTCCCAATGCAACAAGGACACAACCCCCCTGGTCCTCACCTTCCCCCCACCAACATCTGCATACATCACATCATCCTCCACCACTTTTGCCACCTCCAAACGGACCCCACCACCAAAGATATATTTCTCTCCCTACGCCTATCAGCATTCCAGAGAGACCATTCCCACTGTGACTCCCTCATCAGGTCCATGCCCACGCCCCCCCCCCCCCCATCCTACACCCCACTCCTGGCAACTTTCCCTGCCACCGCAAGAAGTGCAAAACCTGTGCTCACACCACTCCCCTCACCTCCGTCCAAGGCCCACATCCGTCAGAAACTTACCTGTACTTCTACTGCATCCATTGCACCAGTGTGGTCTCCTCTACATCAAGGAGACAGGACGTCGTCTTGCGGATCGTTTCAGAGAACACCTTTGGGACACCAGACAAAAACAAGGACTGCAGATGCTGGAAACTAGAGTCTAGATTAGAGTGGTGCTGGAAAAGCACAACAGGTCAGGCAGCATCCGAGGAGCAGGAAAATCGATAAAAGCCCTTCATCAGGATTAGAGACAGGGTGCCTGCAGAGTGGAGAGATAAATGAGAGGGGGGGGGGGTGGGTTTGGGGAGAAAGTAGCATAGAGTACAATAGGTGAATGGGGGTGGGGTTGGAGGTGATAGGTCAGGGAGGAGGGTGGGGGAAGGTAGCAAAGTGTACAATGGGTGAATGGGGGTGGGGATGAAGGTGATAGGTCAGAGAGGAGGGTGGAGTGGATAGGTGGGAAGGAAGATAGACAGGTAGGACAGGTCATGAGGGCGGTGCTGAGCTGGAAAGTTGGAACTGGGGTAAGGTGGGGGGAGGGGAAATGAGGAAACTGGTGAAATCCACATTGATACCCATGGGGCTAAAGTGTTCCGAGGCAGAAGATGAGGCGTTCTTCCTCCAGGCGTCGGGTAGTGAGGGAGCGGCGGTGGAGGAGGCCCAGGACCTGCATGTCCTCAGCAGAGTGGGTGGGGGAGTTGAAATGTTGGGCCATGGGGCAGTGGAGTTGATTGGTGAGGTGTCCTGGAGGTGTTCCCTGAAGCGCTCTGTGATTTTTCCTGCTCCTTGGATGCTACCTGACCGACTGTGCTTTTCCAGCGTCGAGTGGTGAGGGAATGGCAGTGAAGGAGGCCCAGGACCTCCTGGGAGCAGATACAGCGGAGGTGGAGGAATGCATAAAGGTGGATAAATCCCCAGGACCTGATCAGGTGTACCCTAGAACTCTGTGGAAAGCTAAGGAAATGATTGCTGGGCCCCTTGCTGAGATATTTGTATCATCAATAGTCACAGGTGAGGTGCTGGAAGACTGGAGGTTGGTTAACGTGATACCAGTATTTAAGAAAGGTAGTAAGGACAAGCCAGGGAACTATAGACTAGTGAGTCTGACATCAGTGGTGGGCAAGTTGTTGGAGGGAATCCTGAGGGACAGAGTGTACATGTATTTGGAAAGGCAAGGACTAATTAGGGATAGTCAGCATGGCCTTGTATGTGGGAAACCAAATCTCACAAACTTGATTGAGTTTTTTGAAGAAGTAACAAAGAGGATTGATCAGGGCAGAGCAGTGAACATGATCTATATGGACTTATGTAAGATGTACAACAAGGTTCCCCATGGGAGATTGGTTACTAAGGTTAGATCTCATGGAATACAGGGAGAAGTAGCCATTTGGATACAGCAGTGGCTTGAAGGTAGAAGACAGAGAGTGATAGTGGAGGGTTGTTTTTCAGACTGGAGGTCTGTGACCAGTGGAGTGTCACAAGGATCACTGCTGGGTCTACTACCTTTTGTCATTTATAGAAATGATTCGGAATTGAACATCGGAGGAAAAGTTAGTAAGTTTGCAGATGACACCAAAATTGGAGGTGTAATGGACAGCAAAGAGGGTTACCTCAGAGCATAGCGGGATCTTGATCAGGTGGGCCAATGGCTGAGGAGTGGCAGATGGACTTTATTTAGATAAATGCGAGGTGCTGCATTTAGGGAAAGCAAACCTTAACAGGACTTATACACTTAATGGTAAGGTCTGAGGGAGTGTTGCTGAACAAAGAGACCTTGGAGTGCAGATTCATAGCTCCTTGAAAGTAGAGTTGCAGGTAGATAGGATAGTGAAGAAGGCGTTTGGTATGCTTTCCTTCATTGGTCAGATTATTGAGTATAGGAGTTGGGAGGTCATGTTGCGGCTGTTCAGGACATTGGTTAGGCCACTTTTGGAACATTGCGTACAATTCTGGTCTCCTTTCTATTAGAAGGATGTTGTGAAACTTGAAAGGGTTCAGAAAAGATTTCCAAGGATGTTGCCAGAGTTGGAGGATTTGAGCTATAAGGAGAGATTGAATAGGCTGGGGCAGTTTTCCTTGGAGAGTAGGAGGATGAGGGGTGACCTTATAGAGGTTTATAAGATCATGAGGGGCATGGATAGGATAAATAGACAAGGTATTTTCCCTGGGTTGCGGAGTCCAGGACTAGAGAGCATAGGTTTAGGGTGAGAGGGGAAAGATATAAAAGAGACCTAAGGGGCAACATTTTCATGCAGAGGGTGGTGTGTGTATGGAATGAGCTGCCAGAGGAGATGGTGGAAGCTAATACAATTGCAGCATTTAAAAGGCATCTGGATGGGCATGTGAATAGGAAGGGTTTAGAGGGATATGGGCCAAGTGCTGGCAAATGAAACTAGATTAGGTTAAGATATCTGGTCGGCATGTACGAGTTAGACCGAAAAGTTGTTTCCATGCTGTACATCTTGATGACTCTATGACAGATAACCTAAACAAATATTTTAGCATCAGTCTTCACAGTGGCGAACACTATAACCTCCCCAAATGTAACTGGTAGACATGGTGCTAATGGGCGGAAACAGCTTATAACAGTCTCTAACATGAAGGACAATGCATTTGACCAACTAATGGCACCAAAAGCAGACAAGTCTTCAGGACCTGATGGCCTGCATCCAAGAGATTTAATGGAAATGGCTGTAGAGACAGTGGAAACATTGTTCAAAATATTCTAGAACTCATTGGGTTCTGGAAAGATTCCAGTGAATTGGAACATTGCTGAGGAATCCATAGACCAGTTAACTTCCCATCTATCTTTGGAAATATGCTTGAGTCATTATTAAGGAACAAACAGCAGAACGTTTAGAAAAGCTTAAAGCAGTCAAAAAGAAATAACATAGTTTTATGAAAGGGAAATTATGTTTGATAAATTTGCTAGAGTTCTTTCAGGATCTTTGGGGTGGCACGGTGGCTCAGTAGTTAGCACTGCTGCCTCACAGCGCCAGGGACCCGGGTTCAATTCCTGCCTCGGGCAACTGTCTGTGTGGAGTTTGCACATTTCCTCCAGGTGCTCCAGTTTCCTCCCACAGTCCAAAGATGTGCAGGTTAAGTGAATTGGCCATGCTAAATTGCCTGTAGTGTTAGGTGCATTAGTCAGGGGTGAATGTAGGGGAATGGGTCTGGGTGGGTTGCTCTTCGGAGGGCCGGTCTGGACTTGTTGGGCCGAAGAGCCTGTTTCCACACTGTAGTGAATCTAATCTAATCTAAGAAACAGAGTTGATAAAGGGGAATTGGTAGATATATTGTCTTTGGATTTTTCAGAATGCATTTGATAATGTATTACATAAAAAGTTACTGCACAAGATAGAAGCTCATGGTTTTTGAGGTAAAGTATTACAATGGATTGAGGATTAGTGAACACACAGAATGTAGAGAGTCAACATTACTGGGACTTTTTCAAGTTGGAAAACATGAATAGTGAAATGCCACAAGGATCAGTCCTAGAGCCTCCATTATTAATGACTTGCAGGAATGGGAGAGTGTAATGTAGATTTGCCAATGCTACAAAATAGGTAGAGGACATATTGTGATGATGACATAAGGATTTTGCAAACGATATAGAGAGGTTGAATGAATATGTAAAACTTGGTGAAGGGAGTTTAATGCAGGAAGTTGTGAGGTCATGTACTTTGATAGGAAGAATCAAAGACAGAATATTATTTAAATGGACAGAGACTCCAAAAAATTGCAGCACAGAAGGATTTGGGTCTTCCTGTACATGAAACGTAACATCTTAACATGCAGGTGTATCAAATAGTTCGGCAAATTTAATCTTGTCTTTTATTGCTGAGAATGTTGGAGTTTAAAAATAAGGAAGGAGAAAGTGAGGACTGCAGATGCTGGAGATCAGAGCTTAAAAATGTGTTGCTGGAAAAGTGCAGCAGGTCAGGCAGCATCAAAGGAACAGGAGAATCGACGTCTCGGGCATAAGCCCTTCTTCCTGACGAAGGGCTTATGCCCGAAACGTCGATTCTCCCGTTCCTTTGATGCTGCCTGACCTGCTGCGCTTTTCCAGCAACACATTTTTAAGCTTTGAAAATAAGGAAGTCTTGTTACAACTGTATAGGGTGTTGGTGAAACCACATCTGGGATACTGTATACAGGTTAGTTCCCTGAAGTCAAAAAAGGATAAACTGTCATTGGAAGCTGTTCAAAAGAGATTGACTAGGTTGAATCTTGGGATGAGGGTGTTGATATGTTAAAACTAGTAAAGAATTTAGGTCTTCATTATTCAGAGTTTAAAAAAATTAAGTGTGGTCTTTTTGAAAACTACAATATCATAAGAGGGCTTAGCAGAATGTTGAGATGTTGAGAGTTAGTAAGTTTTCAGAAAACACCAAAATAGGCAGTGTGGTGGGCAGTGAAGAAGAGTATCTCAGAGTACAACGGGATCTTGACCAATGAGCCGAGGACAGGCAGATTGAATTTAATTGAGATAAATGTGAGGTGTTGCATTTTGGTAAGGCGAACTAGGGCAGGAGTTATACATTTAATGGTAGGGCCCTGGGGTGTGTTGCCGAACAAAGAGACCTTGGGGTGCAGGCGCATAGTTCTTTGAAAGTCGAGTTGCAGGTAGACAGGATGGTGAAGAAGGCATTTGGCATGCTTGCCTTCATTGGTCAGAGCATTGAGTATAGAATTTGGCTGTATAGGACATTGGTGAAGCCATTTTTAGAATACTGTGTACAATTCTGATCATCCTTCTGTACGAAGGATGTTGTTAAACATGAGAGGGTGCAGATAGAACTTACAAAGATGTTGCTGGGATAGGAGGTTTTGAGCTATTGGGAGAGCCTGAATAGGTTGGGGCTTTTTACCCTGAGCATTGGAGACAGGAATGACCTTATCGAGGTTTATAAAGTCATGAAGGCATGGATAGGGCAAACAGCCAAGGTCTTTTTCCTCAGTTGAGAGGAATCCAAAAACTAGAGGGGGGAAAGATTGAAAAGGGACCTAACGGGGCAACATTTTCACATGGAAGGTGGCGTGTATATGGAATGAACTGCCAGAGGAAGGGGTGGAAGCAGATACAACTGCAGTATTTAAAAGGCATTTGGATCAGTATATTAATAGGAAGGATTTGGAGGGATATGGGCCAAATGATGGCAAATGGGATTAAATCAGATTGGGATGTCTGGTCAGCATGGACATGTTGAATCAAAGGGTCTGAATCCGTGCTGTAAGACTCAATGATTCTATGTTTCGCCAGTAGAAGAACCTTGATCTATGATTACAGAATAAGGGGTCACTCATTTAAAACTGAGATGCAAAAGACTTTCTTCTCTTCAGAAGGCAGTAAATTCTCAACAGCAAAGAGGCTAGATCACTGAAGGTAATTAAAGAAATACAGAATCATAGAATTTTACAATACGAAGTAAGCCATTTGGCCAATTGTGTCTGTACCCACACCTGAAAGAGCTACCCAGCTCATCTCATTTTCCAGCCTTATCTCCATCGTCTATTAAATTCATCGCTTTCAAATATATATCTAGTTCTCTTTTGAAACCTCATATGCAATCTACTCCATCACTCTCCTGGCAACACATACCAAATCCTAACAATTCTCTGAGTAAAGATGTTTCTCCTCACCTCACTCCTAGCTGTCTTGCTGACAATCTTGAAAATGTGAGCCCAAGTTACTGACACATCAATTAGTGGAAACAGAATATCCCTCTTTACCCTGGCAAAATTGTTTATACACATTTGTTCAAAGATCACAGAAGCGCTTCACAGAAGGCTCCCAAGCACTGAGGATGTCACCTAGACAGGGGACGAAACGTCTGCAACACAAATTCCCAGCTCGGCGAACAGAACCACAACAACGAGCACCCAAGCTACAAATCTTCTCACAAACTTTGAAATTGTTCATACGTTTGAACATCTCAATAAAGTCACCTCTTAACCTTGTCTGCTCCAAGGACAATAAGCCCAATTTCTCTAATCTTTCCTTGTAACTAAAATCCCTCATTCTTGTTATCATTCTAGTAAATCTCATTTGCACTTTCTCCAGGGCTTTAACATTCTTCCTTAAATAAGGCTGTCAGAACTGAACACAGTACTCCAAACATGGCCTGACCAATGATTCGTGGAGGTGCAGCATCACTTCTTTGCTTTTATACTCCATATCTAGAGGAGGTAGATAGATTTTATTTTTAAACATCAGCAGGTTTTTACAAAACAGGAGTTGAGGCCAGGGGCAGATCAGCCATGGTCTTATTCAATGGCAAAGCACGTTTGAGGGACGGAATGACCCATTCCTGCCCACATTTCTTGTGTTCTTGTTGCTTACTTTTATATCCATGGCAAATAATTAAATATTTTGGTAAACCCAGGAGGCAAATATTGAAAGATGAGGTCAATATACAGGTAAATTCTGCTATTTCTTTCATATGTCTTTGGTTTCAATGTTATATCTTATTATAGCGCCATCTAGGGGGACACAGTAACAGGAGCTTGAACCACAACAAATACTTTGTATTAATAGAGCAATTTTAAAGTAGCAAATATGCTCCAAAATGTTTCAAAGAAACATTAGCAAAGAAAATTTGACACAGACTTATGCATATTAGGACAGATGATCAAAAGCTCAGTAACAGATTTCTTATTGATGAACTTATCCAAATGTCTTTTAAACTTTCTAAGTGTATCCATGTCCACCACTTCCTCTGGCAGTTCGTTCCACAAGTGAACCACTCTCTATGTAAAAAAGTTGCCCCTCGTGTCTTTTTTAGATCTTTCTCCTCCCACATTAAAAATATGCCCCCAAGTCTTGAATTCCTGCACCCTTGGCTTACGGATGGATCTGTAGCTAATGCTTCCCAGGCTCTGGCTGGTGCTGAGCGCAAATACATCCAGGTAGAGAAGGAAGGTTTGGCAGTCATCTTTGGTGTGAGAAAGTTCCACCAATACTTTTACAGACTTACATTTATAATAGTAATGGACCATAAACCCTAGTGTTACTTAAAAAGGACAAAGCTGGGCGACCCATAGCTTCAGGTTGAATTCAGTGGTGGGCTCTAATGCTAAGAGCATTCAATTACAAGTAGGAACATCATCCCGGAGAAAAAGTAACACATGTGGATGCGTCGAGCCGCCTCCTGTTGGTGGATATGCTACCGGTGCTGCCGCTGCTGGATGAGTCCATTCTGGTTTTAAACTTCCCTGACACCGTTCTGGTCACTGTTGACCATATCTGACTGTGGACGCAAGATCCGGTCCTGACAAAACCAAAACAGCTGGTGGTGATGGGTGAAACAAAAGAGCCATCGCAACCAGAACTGAAACCTTTCTGGACTCAGCGAGACCAGATCATAGTAGAGGATAGCATTTTATTATGGGGACTAGGAGGAATTGTCTCAAGCAAGGCTCACTGCCAGATACTGGCTGAACTCCACCAGGGTCATCCAAGGGTGTCCAAAATGAAGGTGTTGATTAGAAGTTATGTCTGGTGGCCATGATTGGATGCCAACATAGCCTCGTTAGTGCCCAGAGTGCCAACAAGGACAAAGATTACCGCCCAGCAGCTCCCCCAAATACATAGGAATGGCCGGGTAAACCCTAGACTCGGTTACACTGCAACTATGCTGGTTCTTTTATGGGCTCAACATTCTAGTCATCATGGGTGTCCGTTCAAAGTGGATGGACCTGCATACAGTCCATTTGTCAAACATGGGGATGACAACAGAAAAGCAGCGAGCATCTTTTACAATACACAGGCTCCTGGAAGTGTTAGTCACAGACAACTGGCCATTGTTTACCAGTGGGGAATTTTACTATTTCTTAAATTGGAATAGCATTTGGCATATAAAGACAGCTCCATACCATCCATCTTCCAATGATCTGGTGAAAAGAGCAATCTAAACTTTGAAGGCAGGGTTAAAGAAACAACCTATAGCTTCCCTAGATACTAAAGTGTCCTGATTCCTATTTGATTATTGGACCAACCCTCATGCAACTACAGGGACAGCTCCAGCAGAGTTGCTAATGGCAAGAAGACTCCACACCAGGTTAAATCTGATCTTCCCGGACCTGAGGGAAAGGGAAGACGGAAACGACATTAGGAACACCAATATCAGATACAAGACTCCTCTAACCGAGAGAGACTGTTTACTTCAGGGTAATTAACTTGGTGCCAAAACCACGGGAATGGTCATGCATGGAGAAGAGGCAAGGTTGACATGAGGTTGGGTCCTATGACATACAAAGTTTGTGTAGCTGAGCCGGTCCTGAACAATCATGTGAACGACAGGAATGCTGCAAACTTGCAAATGGGGCAGGAGCAAAACATATCCTGCTTCTCAGAATAGCCAGAAAAGATGTTAGTACCCATGGTTTTCCAGCTATACCAAGCATTGAAGGAATCTGAGATGGACATGGAGGATGTCACTGCCTTAATACCTTTACCACCTGAAGAAGAGAATGAATTTTTTTCCGAGATGCTCCAGGTGCAAGAGGTGGACTATGGTCCAATACATACCATCCATAGCTGAGGCTACAAGATAAAGGACCAGCCTACATCCCTGGACTTAGAGGAGAAGGGATACAGTGATTGGAACGAGGTCAGTCACGTGGACCTCATAGAATATGGCTTCCTTGATTGGGATTGTTAATCCCGTCCAATCAGGGAGCTCTGGCTGACAGATATAAAGAGGAGTTCAAAAAAAAAAGAAAAAAAAAAACAGGAGTGGGGGATAAAATAAGCACTACCGCACTTAGGTGGTAGTGTGGGGGTTTAAAAATAAATAAATAAATAAATAAACAGGAGTGGGGGATAAAATAAGCACTACCGCACTTAGGTGGTAGTGTGGGGGTTAAAGGGAAAAAAAATGAAAAAAAATAAAGAGGAGTTCACCATGGGTGCTGGGGATAAAATAAGCACTACTGCAGTTAGGTGGTAGTGTGGGGGTTAAAATAAAAAAAAAAAGTGCTAAAAAAAATATATATAAACAGGGGACAAAAAAACAAGAAAAAAAAAATTAAAAAAATAAATAAATAAAGAGGAGTTAAGGGCAGTGCTTGTCACTGGCCACCCGGGTGTTTTCCTATCTTCCTGGTGGTGGAATTTGAATAAAGATTCGTGCACCTTGTGTCTCTCACTGTGTCTCACACCTGCACACACACACCATGGGTGCTGGGGATAAAATAAGCACTACCGCACTTAGGTGGTAGTGTGGGGGTTAAAAAAAAAGAAAAAGGGAAAAAAAAATAATAATAAAGAGGAGTTAAGGGCAGTGCTTGTCACTGGCCACCCGGGTGTTTTCCTATCTTCCTGGTGGTGGAAATTGAATAAAGATTGGTGCACTTTGTGTCTTTCACTGTGTCTCACACCTGCACACACACACCATGGGTGCTGGGGATAAAATAAGCACTACCGCACTTAGGGGGTAGTGTGGGGGTTAAAAAAGAAAGAAAAAAAAAGAAAAAAACGAGAGAAAAAAGTAAAAAAAAAAAGTATAACCAGGAAATTACGTTAGGGCCCGGGTGTCCTTGGAGAAGGAGCACGCGGTGTCGACCAACACCCTGGAGTTATTCAGGGAGAGGTGGGCGCCGCAGGGATAAAAAAAAAATAAAAAATAAAGAGGAGTTAAGGGCAGTGCTTGTCACTGGCCACCCGGGTGTTTTCCTATCTTCCTGGTGGTGGAATTTGAATAAAGATTCGTGCACTTTGTGTCTTCCACTGTGTCTCACACCTGCACACACACACCATTGGTGCTGGGGATAAAATAAACACTACCGCACTTAGGTGGTAGTGTGGGGGTTAAAATAAAAGTGGGTAAAATAAGCACTAAAAAAAGAAAAAGAAAGAAAAAGAGGAAAAAAACAAAAAATAAAGAGGAGTTATGCCGCAGGGAGTGGAGTGCATCATTTCTCCCTCCAACTCTATTTTGATTTAGTCCCTACCCTCCCCTTCACTGTTTTGATCACACAGCACTGTCACTTGATGTGAAGGGCAGTGCTTGTCACTGGCCACCCGGGTGTTTTCCTATCTTCCTGGTGGTGGAATTTGAATAAAGATTGGTGCACTTTGTGTCTCTCACTGTGTCTCACACCTGCACACACACACCATGGGTGCTGGGGATAAAATAAGCACTAAGAAAAAAAAACAGGAGATTCACATACACACCATGGGTGCTGGGGAAAAAAATAAGCACTACCGCACTTAGGTGGTCGTGTGGGGGTTAAAGGGGAAAAATAAAGAATTAAAAAATATATTAAAAAAAGAAAAAAAAAAGAAAGAAAAAAAGAAAATAAAGAGGAGTTAAGGGCAGTGCTTGTCACTGGCCACCCGGGTGTTTTCCTATCTTCCTGGTGGTGGAATTTGAATAAAGATTGGTGCACTTTGTGTCTTTCACTGTGTCTCACACCTGCACACACACACCATGGGTGCTGGGGATAAAATAAGCACTACCGCACTTAGGTGGTAGTGTGGGGGTTAAAAAATAAAAAAAAGGAAAAAAAAAGAAAAAAAAAGTGCTATACCTGCCCCTCTTCCGCGGTTACGTTAGAGCCCGGGTGTCCTTGGAGAAGGAGCATGAAAAAAAATAAATAAATAAATAAAAAAACAGGAATGCTGCCGACTGCCAGAAAAAAATAAATAAATAAATAAAGAGGAGTTAAGGGCAGTGTTTGTCACTGGCCACCCGGGTGTTTTCCTATCTTCCTGGTGGTGGAAATTGAATAAAGATTCGTGCACTTTGTGTCTTCCACTGTGTCTCACACCTGCACACACACACCATGGGTGCTGGGGATAAAATAAACACTACCGCACTTAGGTGGTAGTGTGGGGGTTAAAATAAAAGTGGATAAAATAAGCACTAAAAAAAAGAAAAGAAAGAAAAAGAGGAAAAAAAAAAATGAGGAGTTATGCCGCAGGGAGTGGAGTGCATCATTTCTCCCTCCAACTCTATTTTGATTTAGTCCCTACCCTCCCCTTCACTGTTTTGATCACACAGCACTGCCCTTTGATGTGAAGGGCAGTGTTTGTCATTGGCCACCCGCGTGTTTTCCTATCTTCCTGGTGGTGGAAATTGAACAAAAATTTCGTGCACTTTGTGTCCTTCACTGTGTTTCACACATATACACACACACACCATGGGTGCTGGGGAAAAATAAACACTACCACACTTAGGTGGTAGTGTGGGGGTTAATTTAAAAAAAGAAAAAAAGAGAGAAAAAAAATAAACAGGAGTGTTTATTTCTCCCTCCAAAAAAAAAGAGGAGTTATGCCGCAGGGAGTGGAGTGCATGATTTCTCCCTCCAACTCTATTTTGATTTAGTCCCTACCCTCCCCTTCACTGTTTTGATCACACAGCACTGCCCTTTGATGTGAAGGGCAGTGTTTGTCACTGGCCACCCGGGTGTTTTCCTATCTTCCTGGTGGTGGAAATTGAATAAAAATTTCGTGCACTTTGTGTCCTTCACTGTCTTTCACATGCATACACACACACACACACACACACACACACCATGGGTGCTGGGGATAAAATAAAAAAAAGAAAAAAGAAAGAAAAGAAAAAAAAGTAAAAAAATTAAAGAGGAGTTACGTTGCAGGGAGTGGAGTGCATGATTTCTCCCTCCAACTCTATTTTTATTTAGTCCCTACCCTCCCCTTCACTGTTTTGATCACACAGCACTGCCCTTTGATGTGAAGGGCAGTGTTTGTCACTGGCCACCCGGGTGTTCTCCTGTCTTCCTGGTGGTGGAATTTGAATAAAGATTGGTGCACTTTGTGTCTTTCACTGTGTCTCACACCTGCACACACACACCATGGGTGCTGGGGATAAAATAAGCACTACCGCACTTAGGTGGTAGTGTGGGGATAAAGGGAAAAAAAACAGAAAAAAAAAGAACAGGAGTGCCTGGGTGTCCTTGGAGAAGGAGCACGCGGTGTCGACCAACACCCTGGAGTTACAAAAAATAAAGAGGAGTTATAACAACATCTTTCCTATAACAGAGACCAGAATTGAACACAATATTCTACAAGTGGCCTAACCAATGTCGTGTACAACTGCTTTGATAGGGAGCCTGAACTGATGATGCTTAATGGTAGATGCAGCAATGAGTGATAAACAGTTGTGCGAGAAAAGAAAAAGAGAAAAATAAATAAATAAATAAAGAGGAGTTACTCCCCTCCACGTGGGTTTCCTCCGGGTGCTCCGGTTTCCTCCCACAGTCCAAAGATGTGCGGGTCAGGTGAATTGGCCATGCTAAATTGCCCGTAGTGTTAGGTTAAAGGGGTAAAGGTAGAGGTATGGGTGGGTTGCGCTTCGGCGGGTCGGTGTGGACTTGTTGGGCCGAAGGGCCTGTTTCCACACTGTAAGTAATCTAATCTAATCTAATCTAATCTAAAAAACTCTATTTTGATTTAGTCCCTACCCTCCCCTTCACTGTTTTGATCACACAGCACTGCCCTTTGATGTGAAGGGCAGTGTTTGTCACTGGCCACCCGGGTGTTTTCCTATCCTCCTGGCAGTGGAATTTGAATAAAGATTCGTGCACTTTGTGTCTTTCACTGTGTCTCACACCTGCACACACACACCATTGGTGCTGGGGAAAAAATAAGCACTACCGCACTTAGGTTGTAGTGTGGGGGTTAAATTAAAAAAAAGGTTTGGTAGCTGTTCAAGAAAAAAAATTTTAAAAAAAGACATGAAAAAAAAGAAAATAAATAAATAAAGAGGAGTTACTCCCCTCCCACTCTATTTTGATTTAATCCCTGCCCTCCCCTTCACTGTTTTGATCACACAGCACTGCCCTTTGATGTGAAGGGCAGTGTTTGTCACTGGCAACCCGGGTGTTTTCCTATCTTTCTGGTGGTGTAATTTGAATAAAGATTCGTGCACTTTGTGTCTTTCACTGTGTCTCACACCTGCACACACACACCATGGGTGCTGGGGAAAATATAAGCACTACCGCACTTAGGCGGTAGTGTGGGGGTTAAATTTTAAAAAAAGGAAAAAGAAAAAACAAATAAACAGGCACGTTAGGGTGGCACGGTGGCTCAGAGGTTAGCCTCATAGATCCAGGGTCCCAGGTTCGATTCCAGCCTTAGGCGACTGTCTGTGTAGAGTTTTAAAAAAAAAGTAAAAAAAAACAAACAGGAGATTAGAGCCCGGGTGTCCTTGGAGAAGGAGCACGCGGTGTCCACCAACACCCTGGAGTTGTTCAGGGAGAGGTGGGCAACGCAGGGAGTGGAGTGCATCATTTCTCCCTCCAACTCCATAAAAAACAATAAAGAGGAGTTACTCCCCTCCAACTCTATTTTGATTTAATCCCTACCCTCCCCTTCACTGTTTTGATCACACAGCACTGCCCTTTGATGTGAAGGGCAGTGTTTGTCACTGGCCACCCGGGTGTTTTCCTATCTTCCTGGTGGTGGAAATTGAATAAGGATTCTTGCACTTTGTGTCTTTCACTGTGTCTCACACGTATGCACACACACCATGGGTGCTGGGGAAAAAATGAGCACTACCGCACTTAGGTGGTAGTGTGGGGGTTAATATAAAAAAAAGATTAAAAAAAACAAAAAAAGGAATCTGGTTTTAAAAAAAAATTTAACTAGGAGAGGTGCTGGTGGTGGATTAATGGTGCTGGAAGAGCACAGCAGTCCAGAAACAAAAAAAAAATAAAGAGGAGTTACTCCCCTCCAACTCTATTTTGATTTAGTCCCTACCCTCCCTTTCACTGTTTTGATCACACAGCACTGCCCTTTGATGTGAAGGGCAGTGTTTGTCACTGGCCACCCGGGTGTTTTCCTATCCTCCTGCTAGTGGAATTTGAATAAAGATTGGTGCACTTTGTGTCTTTCACTGTATTTCACACTCATACACACACACACCATGGGTGCTGGGGATAAAATAAAAAAAAATAAAGAAAAGAAAAAAAAAATAAAGAGGAGTTATGCCGCAGGGAGTGGAGTGCATGATTTCTCCCTCCAACTCTATTTTGATTTAGTCCCTCCCCTCCCCTTCACTGTTTTGATCACACAGCACTGCCCTTTGATGTGAAGGGCAGTGTTTGTCACTGGCCACCCGGGTGTTTTCCTATCTTCCTGGTGGTGGAATTTGAATAAAGATTCATGCACGTTGTGTCTTTCACTGTGTCTCACACCTGCACACACACACACCATGGGTGCTGGGGAAAAAATAAGCACTACCGCACTTAGGTGGGAGTGTGGGGGTTAAAAAAAAAAGAAAAGAAATATATAACCAAAAAAAAACCAGGAGATCCCCTTCACTGTTTTTGATCACACAAGAAGAAAAAAATAAAGAGGAGTTATAACAACATCTGTCCTATAACAGACCAGAATTGAACACAATATTCTACAAGTGGCCTAACCAATGTCGTGTACAACTGCTTTGATAGGGAGCCTGAACTGATGATGCTTAATGGTAGATGCAGCAATGAGTGATAAACAGTTGTGCGAGAAAAGAAAAAGAGAGAAAAAAAAATAAATAAATAAAGAGGAGTTACTCCCCTCCAACTCTATTTTGATTTAGTCCCTCCCCTCCCCTTCACTGTTTTGATCACACAGCACTGCCCTTTGATGTGAAGGGCAGTGTTTGTCACTGGCCACCCGGGTGTTTTCCTGTCTTCCTGGTGGTGGAATTTGAATAAAGATTCATGCATAAAGATTCATGCACGTTGTGTCTTTCACTGTGTCTCACACCTGCACACACACACCATGGGTGCTGGGGATAAAATAAGCACTACCGCACTTAGGCGGTAGTGTGGGGGTTAAATAAAAAAAAAGGTTTCTGAGGGCCTTGATTTAAGCGAGAATGTGAGTGTGCATAGAGAACAGTTTTGCAAAAAAAAATAAAGAGGAGTTACTCCCCTCCAACTCTATTTTGATTTAGTCCCTACCCTCCCCTTCACTGTTTTGATCACACAGCACTGCCCTTTGATGTGAAGGGCAGTGTTTGTCACTGGCCACCCAGGTGTTTTCCTATCTTCCTGGTGGTGGAATTTGAATAAAGATTGGTGCACTTTGTGTCTTTCACTGTGTCTCACACCTGCACACACACACCATGGGTGCTGGGGAAAAAATAAGCACTACCGCATTTAGGTGGTAGTGTGGGGGTTAAATTAAAAAAAAGGTTTGGTAGCTGTTCAAGAAAAAAAATTTTAAAAAAAGAAAAGAAAAAAAAAGAAAAAAATAAATAAAGAGGAGTTACTCCCCTCCAACTCTATTTTGATTTAATCCCTGCCCTCCCCTTCACTCTTTTGATCACACAGCACTGCCCTTTGATGTGAAGGGCAGTGTTTGTCACTGGCCACCCGGGTGTTTTCCTATCTTCCTGGTGGAGGAAATTGAATAAAGATTCGTACACCTTGTGTCTCTCACTGTGTCCCACACCTACACACTCACACCATGGGTGCTGGGGGAAAAAATAAGCACTACCGCAGTTAGGCGGTAGTGTGGGGGTTAAAGGAAAAAAAAGAGAAAAAAAATTTAAAAAATATACTGGAGTGTATCACACAGCATTGCCCTTTGATGTGAAGGGTAGTGCTTGACACTGGCCACCCGGGTGTTTTCCTATCTTCCTGGTGGTGGAAATTGAATAAAGATTCGTGCACTAAAAAAAAATAAAGAGGAGTGACTCCTCTCCAACTCTATTTTGGATTAATCCCTGCCCTCCCCTTCACTGTTTGATCACGCAGCATTGCCCTTTGATGTGAAGGGCACTGCTTGTCACTGGACATTTGGGTGTTTCTAAAATAAAGAAAAGAATAAAGAAGAAAAGAAAAGAAAAAAATAAACAGGAGTGACAGGCATCCTGTTCACTCTGAGAGCTGGCTCTGAGAGATCTGGGCCAGTGTTAAGTATTAAATTGAATTAAATTTGTTTTATTGTCACATATACTCAAATGAGTACAATGAAAAATTTATAAGACACCCCAGTACCATCTTCGGTACAGAGTATCTAGGTACTTAGTTACAGAATAAAGAAATGAAGAAAAAGTTACATTACAGCTATACACAGTATAACCATAGGTCAGAAAAACATGAGTTATAAAGACAAACATCATAATCTCTCTCCAAAACTCTCCCCAGCAAACAATGCAGGAGGCCAGTGACCAATCAAATGCTGGCAGCCACGTGCTCTGCACTGCGTTAGCCAGTGGTCACTGGCATTCCTATTATGGCTGCTGGTCACTGATATTCCTGCTCCATCCTCTGGTCACTGATGTCCCCACTCCAGCCCCTGGTCACTGATGTCCCCGCCCCAGCCCCTGGTCGCCAGTATCCACGCTCCAGCCCTTAGTCACTGATGTCCCCGCTCCAGCCCCTGGTCACCAGTATCCACACTCCAACCCCTGGTCACTGATGTCCCCGCTCCAGCCCCTGGTCACCACTGTCCCCACTCCTGCCCCTGGTCACTGATGTCCCTGGTCACCAGCATCCACGCTCCAGCCCCTGGTCACTGATGTCCCCGCTCCAGCCCCTGGTCACCAGTGTCCCCACTCCAGCCCCTGGTCACTGATGTCCCTGGTCACCAGTATACACGCTCCAGCCCCTGGTCACTGATGTCCCCGCTCCAGCCCCTGGTCACCTGTATCCACACTCCAGCCCCTGGTCACTGATGTCCCCGCTCCAGCTCCTGGTCACCAGTATCCCCGCTCCAGCCCCTGGTCACCTGTATCCCCGCTCCAGCCCCTGGTCACCAGTATCCATGCTCCAGCCCCTGGTCACTGATGTCCCCGCTCCAGCCCCTGGTCACCGGTATTCCCGCTTGAGCCCCTGGTCACTGATGTCCCCGCTCCAGCCACTGGTCACTGATGTCCCTGCTCCAGCCCCTGGTCACCAGTATCCATGCTCCAGCCCCTGGTCACTGACGTCCCCGCTCCAGCCCCTGGTCACCAGTATCCACGATCCAGCCCCTGGTCACTGATGTCCCTGCTCCAGCCCCTGGTCACCAGTATCCATGCTCCAGCCCCTGGTCACTGACGTCCCCGCTCCAGCCCCTGGTCACCAGTATCCACGATCCAGCCCCTGGTCACTGATGTCCCCGCTCCAGCCCCTGATCACCAGTATCCACGCTCCAGCCCCTGGTCACTGATGTCCCCGCTCCAGCCCCTGGTCACCAGTATCCACGCTCCAGTCACTGGTCACTGATGTCCCCGCTCCAGCTCCTGGTCACCAATATCCCCACTCCAGAGCCTGGTCACTGATGTCCCCACACCAGCCCCTGGTCACTGATGTCCCCGCTCCAGCCCCTGGTCACCAGTATCCACGCTCCAGCCACTGGTCACTGATGTTCCCGCTCCAGCCCTTGGTCACCAGTGTCCCCACTCCAGCCCCTGGTCACTGATGTCCCCACTCCGACCCTTGGTCACTGATGTCCCCGCTCCAGCCCCTGGTCACCAGTATCCACGCTCCAATCCCTGGTCACCAGTATCCATGCTCCAGCCACTGGTCACTGATGTTCCCGCTCCAGCCCTTGGTCACCAGTGTCCCCACTCCAGCCCCTGGTCACTGATGTCCCCACTCAAACCCCTGGTCACTGATGTCCTCGCTCCAGCCACTGGTCACCAGTATCCATGCTCCAGCCCCTGGTCACTGATGTCCCCACTCCAACCCCTGGTCACCAGTATCCACGCTCCAGCCCCTGGTCACTGATGTCCCCACTCAAGCCCCTGGTCACCAGTATCCATGCTCCAGCCCCTGGTGACTGATGTCCACACTCCAGCTCCTGGTCACCAGTGTCCCCACTCCAGCCCCTGGTCACTGATGTCCCCACTCCAGCCCCTGGTCACCAGTATCCAGGCTCCAGCCCCTGGTCACTGATGTCTCCGCTCCAGCCCCTGGTCACTGATGACCCAACTCCAGCCCTCGGTCACCAGTATCCAGGCTCCAGCCCCTGGTCACTGATGACCCAACTCCAGCCCTCGGTCACCAGTATCCAGGCTCCAGCCCCTGGTCACTGATGTCCCCACTCCAGCCCCTGGTCACCAGTATCCAGGCTCCAGCCCCTGGTCACTGATGTCCCCACTCCAGCCCCTGGTCACCAGTATCCAGGCTCCAGCCCCTGGTCACTGATGTCTCCGTTCCAGCCCCTGGTCACTGATGACCCAACTCCAGCCCTCGGTCACCAGTATCCACGCTCAAGCCCCTGGTCACTGATGTCCCTGCTCCAGCCCCTGGTCACTGATGTCCCCGCTCCAGCTCCTGGTCACCAGTATCCACGCTCCAGCCCTCGGTCACCAGTATCCACGCTCCAGCCCCTGGTCACTGATGTCCCCACTCCAACCCATGTTCACTGATGTTCCCGCTCCAGCCTCGGTCACCAGTATCCACGCTCCAACCCTCGGTCACCAGCGTCCCGCACCAGCCCCTGGTCACTGATGTCCCCGCTTCAGCTGCTGGTCACTGGTGCCCCCGCTCCAGCCCCTGGTCACTGATGCCCCTGCTCCAGCCCCTGGTCACTGATGTTCCCACTCCACCTGATGGTCACTGGTGCCTCGCTCCAGCCCCTGGTCACTGATGTCCCCACTCCAGCCCCTGGTCACTGATATCCCCACTCCACCTGATGGTCACTGGTGCCCCTGCTCCAGCCCCTGATCACTGATGTTCCCACTCCACCTGCTGGTCACTGATGTCTCTGCTCTAGGCCCTGGTCAGTGGTGTCCCCACTCCGCCTGCTGGTCAGTGGTGTCCCCACTCCAGCTGCTGGTCAGTGGTGTCCCCACTCTGCCTGCTGGTCAGTGGTATCCCCACTCTGCCTGCTGGTCAGTGGTGTTCCCACTCTGGCTGTTGGCCTATGCATGTGGAAATAAAGGGTGTCTTGGTGATGGGATACCAGCCTCTGTGGAGCTATTTCACTAATAAATAAAGGAAGGATTTTCTCCTGATATACCAGACCCATTTCCTTTTTAATGTCTAAAGTTCCAACTAAAATCCTCAGTCCTCTATTCCGCATATGTAAGTTTCCTGGACTCGGCCAAACTTTCCACCCTGTGTTTTTGAATCCTCTTTTGCTCCCTCAGTACGTGACTCCTATTTATACAATCCATCCCTGTAACACGGTGCTACATAATCTCAGTTTTGTCTCAGTGGGTAGGAGTCTTGCCTCTCATCAAACTGGATAATTGCTTCTGTGAAATGTCTTGACATGTTTTACTGTTTTAAAGGTGTTATTTTGTAACACTCATAGGAGTGCCTTTTTTGAGTCTTTATGTCACCCGTTGACGATGTTGACTCTCTAGCATTACCACGGGCCAAGGGCTGGGGGTAGTACTGCTGCTATATGAGGCTTGGATTAGGATGTCTTACATCAGTCAGGTGTCATGACTGATCATGGTTTTGATGGACCAGCACCTCCCCCCCGCCGTTTTTCATTTTATTATTTTTAATTTTTTTGGTGGGGGTTGACCCATCCTTGTCTCTGGCCAGAGCTGGTTTGCTCATTTATCACTGAAGAGTTGTAATAATTCCAGTGTCAGTGATACGGTGAGCCTGGATGCCCTCTTGGCGAAGGTTTCAAATTTTTCTATGCCAAGGAATTTCATGAGGCTGTTATTCAAGCACAGCCACTTGCCTCGAGCGCCCATCACGAAGCCAAACTACTTGGGTTCAGTGCCTCCTGTCTTTTCCATTATCTCAGCGTTAAGGTGGTTGTATTTCTCGCTTTTTTCACCCCATACCATTTCCAGTGCTTTGCTGTCATTTTCGTACTGCACTGTGACATCAACTACCACGATCTTTTGATCTTTCTTAAATATGAGATTGGGTTTCCACAGTGAGCCATCTTTTGCAAATAACCTGGGCTCAACATATGATGTCCAGCTATACTGACTGACATGCTTCCGCAGCTGGTCTGCAATCTTATTATGACCTTTTATTCAAGCGTTTTTGACAAATGAGCAGAGATGGTTTTGATTGCCTTCTCACACCTTCGGCAAGTTTTGTTTCTGTTTGGTCTTCCCCCTGATAGGGTGGCTCATGTTGGGTATAGGTTACTCTGCAGGAGCAAGCTGTTAATAAACTGTGAGGATTTCAGTTGAATTGTTGGCTTCAGCCAGGAGTTTGAGATCCTGTCATCTCTGAAATACTGAAAGCCTGCCCCTTTACATTCAAGCCCTCACCATTTCTTAAATTCCCACTCTCTCCATCCTGCATACCTGTTGGTGGTTTCTGACGCCTGGCATCCGCCTCCCGGAGTGCTGGTATAATGGCCGCGATGTGAGTCATTGGATCCATTTCCCCTTCACTGCCACTTTGGCTGCCAGGTAGGAAATCTTTGATCTCTTTGAGGACTTTTAGTTCTCGCAGTCCTGCAACGGTATCTCTGTTGCACTCTCCTTTATACTGAAAGGACGCCTGTATTATCGCATCCTTGGACATTGCTAGTGCCTCATGTTTGCAGACAATCACTGATGGAATTTGCACTTCCAGTTTCAGCACACCTAGACCACCATTCCTGTTGCTGGCATACAGGATTCCATCAGCAGAATGAGATGGAAGGTGGAAGAATTCTTTCGTGGTGTTTTGTATGATCTGGTCCAACTTTATAAGTGTGCACTGAGATGCTTCAAACAGGAACAAATCAAAATACAATCTGGGAATGACATGCGTTTTTAGGATCTCTAGGCATTACCGCAGTTGGAAAGATGCTGCCTGTATTCCTTTCACCCAGGTCTTAAGCCTCTCTTCCCATTCACCTTCCGACACACCTGCCCACGGGTCGATACTGACACCCAGATATTTCTCAGTATCGCCTGGGGGTATATAAGCTATAGATTCATTACGCAGCTTCCAATTAGTGAAGTGATTATACAGGAAGGTCTTCTTCTTAAACGTAAAGTGGAAGCCCTTTGAGTTCGCGACATTAATAATGAGGCTCCTATGGTCACAATATGACTGGAGCAGCTTCAGATTCCTCACCATCCTGGTGTGAGAGTCAACCAGAAGGGCTATGTCATCCACGAAGGCCAAAGTTGAGTTGTTGACTCTTCTGCCACCCAGGGGCATGGTGACCCCCTGAGTCGGCCTTCTCCAGAGAGCATACCAGAGGATCCAGAGCGATGCTAAATAATATTGGTGTGAGTGGGTCACCCTGCTTCACGCCTCTCTCAATGTTTACTGGAGTGGTATAAGTACCTTTCCCTTCTACCATGGTTCTGTTGCTAGTGTAGAGATCCTTGATGAGGCCTACAAAGGCTTTTGGAAGATGTTTTCTCTGCAACGTTTTCAGTAGTAATTTGTGCCCAACTGAGCCGAATGCTTTCGCCACATCAACAAAGACAACTACCAGTTCCTTGCGGTTATGCTTTGCTCCCTTAATTATGTTCTCGAGAATGACAATATTTTCATTGCATCTGGGAGTGGCTGCTAGAAATCCTTTTTGTCTGTTGTTAATTTTGATAGTATCACTGAGGCGTTTTGCCATTATTATTGTGAAAAGTCGTAGTAGAATCGGATCAACAGTTATTGGCTGCCAGTTGTCGATGTTTTTCAGGCAGTCTTCATCCTCGCACTTAGGAATCAAGACCAGGGCTACTGAGGTTACCAGCGGGGCCAATGAGGAGGCACGACACAAACTATATGCCAAAAATACGTCAAAATGCCATAGATACTCCTGCCAAATTTTGAGAGTTGTTATTAATTCCCCTCAAATCAACACCTGAAAAAAATCTCAGATGAACAAAGCAATGATCTCAAGTTGTTCATGTGGAAACTTACTCTTGTTTTCACTCATGTAAATTTTTTGGAAGGATTACATTGGATGCTGTAATGAAAAGTGTATCATTTGTGTATGGTACTGTGATTTTTTTTAATTTGGAGGTGGAGTAATTTCTCTGGATTTGAGTCTCTGTAATAGTGTTAGGTTGAGGTTTTGGTTAAGTCTGTGTTTTGGGATCATTGTAGCTGTTGTATACACCGGGATAACTTGGTTTTTGAAAACAAATTTCTAATTTGTAATAAACTTCTGTTCTGTGGTTAAAGAAAATCTGCGCTCACATGTGAATATGTCTTAGTGACTAACTGTCATGTTGATAAACTAAACAAAAAAAATTATCTATTGAAGCAGAATTGGGATCTGACTTGTCTGGTAGTACCATCAGCGGGGACCATAAAAATGCAAAAGGTTTTGGGGATTTAAAGGACTAGAAAAATGCATCAAATTTTTGGATTTCTGATTATTTTGCCATGGACACACATTAATATGATTGAAAAGGAAAGGAAAGACTTACATCTTTAAAGAACCAGTTACAACCTCATGTCGTCATCCAACATCAATTCTAACCAATGCAATTCTTTGGGGATGTAGCCATCGCTGTATTGTAAGAAATGCAGGAGCCAATTCAGGCATAGCAGGCATCCACAAACGCCACAGACATAAATGATCAGATCACGTTTTTTGCCAAGTACTGGGTGAGGTATAAATGTTTGTAATTTCAGAAAGAAATATGAAATGAAACTACAAAATGCAGTAATTATTCAGCAGGTCAGGAAACATCAGAGTTAGTATTTCAGCTCAGATAATCATACTTACAATCTGAGATTGTTGAACATTTGTTTTGTCTGAAAGGCTGTGAAGTGCCTATAATCAAAGGATGAGGTGTTATTCCTCAAGCTTCATTGAAACATCAATTTGGATGATTGCTTTGCAGAATACATCCATTTCATCTGCAATCGTGTCCCTGAAGTTCCAATGCTCTATCATTTCAATTCTCTGCCTCACTCCCACTCTGACCTTTCCAGTGTCCTATACTGTTCCAGTAAAGTGTTGTATAAACTTGAGGATCAGCACTTCGTGTTTCAATCAGGTACGTTACAACCTTTCAGACTCAATGCTGAATTGGGAGAAAGTGAGGACTGCAGATGCTGGAGATCAGAGTCGAGAGTGTGATGCTGGAAAAGCACAGCCAGTGAAGGGAATATCTGAGGAGCAGGAAAATCGATGTTTCGAGCATAACATTCCTGATGAAGAGCTTATGCTCAAAACGTCAACTCTTTTACAATCAATGCTGAATTAACAACTTCAGATCATAATCCTTATCCACATTCTTTGAACAGAAATTGACAATAATGATTCTGTTGTTTTTTTTTTCATTTATACCTCCTGTAGACCCATCTGTTGTGTATTTACTGACTTCATTACCATCTACTTTCGCTTTGTACCATTGTCATTTTTGTCACTGAATTACTCCTGACTTCCACCTTATCAAAAGTTCTTTTGTGTTCTTCACTTCCCTCCTGCTTTTCCATTCTTCTATACTTTTCATTTATTCTTTCATGGGATGTAAGCATTACTGGCAAAGCCACCTGTTAACCCCATCCCTAATTGCCCTTAGGAAGGTGATGGTGAGCTGACTTCTTGAACCGCTGCGGTCCATTTAGTGGAAGCACCAAGGGTTTTCTGCCGTGTTCCAGAATTCTGACCTAGCAACAACGAAAGAAGGCCAATATAGTTCTAAGTCAGGAGGATATGTAGAAGAACACCTTGCTGGAAATCAAATTCTCATGCATCTGCTACCCTTATCTTTCTAGATGGTTGTGGTTGTGCGTTCTGACCAAGGTAATAAATCTGAAACAATAACTTGTTTTTTTTGTCCATCCACAGATGCCAACAGATCTGCTGAGTACTTGTGGTGTCTTCCGGTGTTATTTCACCTTTCCAGTATGTTAAGCATTTTAAATTTTTCACTATCCTGTTCTTCTTGAAGTATTTGAATACAAGATTTGGCTTGCTGTACTTGGCATTATGTTGGAATCAGGCATTTCAAATTAATTATTGAATTGAATTCCCTCTTCTTTAACTTCCTTCTCCAATACAAGTTAGTTACTTTATTGTTTGTCATGCTAATTGAGGAACAACTGTTGCACAGGACTGTCTGGAAGCTCCCTGCTATTTTGCACATCATGTACCTGGCTTTCCAACTCCAATCTAGCCAAAGCCTCAGTTTAATGTTTCATTGGAAGAAAGCTATTAGCCCATAAGCTCAAACCTGAGGGACAGAGAGCGTGCCAACAGTTACTTTCTCACAAATAGACAAGAGCACTTTGAACTGAGTCAAGTCAATACAATATTTAACCATCAAAGTTTCAGGTTGTACACATAAATCATTTTGGGATGCTGACTAGACCAGATTTTGTTGCCCATTCTGAACTGCCCTCAAAAGGTTGGCCATCAGCTGCCTATTTGAATTGCTGCTTTCCATCTGGCTTAATTGTAACCATGTTGTTATTTGGAAATGAGTTCCAGTTTTTTGACTGAGTAACATTGAAGGAATGGTGATGTGGTTCCAAGTCAGGATAATGTGTGGTATGGGAGGGACATTGGTGGGTGGTGGTGTTCCCATGTGCTTGCTGCCCTTACCTTTCTGGATGGTAGAGGACCTTGGTTTAGAAGGTGTGTCAGAGGACGCTTGGCTACGTTGCTGCAATGTGGCACACTGTGTGCACAAGGTGGAGGGAGCAAAGGTTTAAGGCAGTGGCAGGAGTTGGGGAGGAATTGCCAACCAAATAGCCTGCTTGTCTTTGATGACATCAACCTTCTTGAATGAATAACGTTGTACAGTTCACATGTCAGAGATCATTAATGATAAACACGAGCACTATTATAGTTTATTGTTAGGTAACTAAACTGTTGTACTTAACACAAGACAAGATTGGTTAATTTGTGTTCTCGTTTCCCCAATTTTGGCATTCATCTGCTGGCCTTAACTCATGCTATGATACAATTCCAGGAATATTCCTCAATTCTCCCATATATGTGACCATGTTTCCTGTAATTATATAGAAAAAGTGTACAGGCAAAGATGTTCACTCCATGTATTCAGTGATTCTAACAGTAATTTATTTCCAATGATTTATGTCTCTCATCAGCCAAACAACTTTTATGAGCACTACTGACTCAGTCTTGGTCTCTGGACAGTGAACAGTATATTCCCTGGCACCAACAGTGTAACCACCGGAGCATAGAGCATGGAGTCATGATTCCCTGACAAGAGAAACCAGAAAGACGAAATACAAGCAGTGAACAGAATTGCTGACACAGACCTGTTGTGCATTGAAATATTCTAGGGGGCAGTCCCCAACACAGTTTTGTCTGGATTAGCTCTTTAATTTGTTAGTCATTTATCTGTCCGGAGAAAATTCTGGTTTTCAGGATAGGCCAACTGATTCTAATTACTGGTTACGAAAATGCATGAAGGAAAGGTGAATTGCAAAATATGTGTAAAATATATCCAAGTTTATTTATCTGAATAACAAATTTAATGGGAATTCAATTGCATCAGAAGAAGAGTTTAATTGTGGTCCCATGAATCTGTAATATTTCTATTGAGGTTGGTTGCATGTTAAATTCATGGATTTTTTTTCTGGATAAGTACGAACATTGTAATAGGGTGCTTATTAATGCATTGTCTGTTTCAGGCCGAGACAAGCTTTGATCCAACATTCATCAAATTCTTTGCAGGAGAGAGGACATTTCAAGTGCTAATACTGTGATTCATTTTACAGATGAAATAGTTGTCTTTTATATTAGTGTGTCAAATATCATTGCAGAGGTGCAAGCTTCAGTGTCTGTGAACACGTTGCTGGATGTGTACGTCCTTTGTTCATGATTGTCCAGCCCTACAGATCCTAAGAATTGCTGGAATAAGACATGTTTTGTCAAAGGGGGGGGCAATGGTATCATCAATGGTAGTAATCCAGAGACCCAGAGCATGCTCTGGGAACCCAGGCTTGAATCCAACCACACAAAGTTGGCGAAATTTGAATCAAAGTAAATTGGGAATTACAAGTATAAATAATGGCCATTGAAACCATTGTTGTAAAAAGCCAAATGGTTCACTAATGATCTTCAGGGAAAGAAGTGAGCCATCCTTACCTGGTCTGGCCTATATGTGGTTGACTCTTAATTGTCTTCTGAAATGGACCAGCAAGGCACTCACTTGTATCAAACCGTTTAAGAGCCTCAAAAATGAGTGAAACTGGACAGAGCATTTTGTATTATCCTAGGAATGGGAGACAGTAATTCCTAACACTGCCCTGTTGACCCTGGAAAGTCCTTCTTATGAACATCTAGGGTGAGTGTCAAATAGGGAAAAGCTGTCTCACATACTAGTCAAGCAATAAACTGATGCCGCCATATTCACAGATTAAGACCATACAACCATGTCACACACTGTGCCATCTGTTTTGCCAGCGTGGCAAGACATAAATAGCAGAGATGGCAGCACAGTAGAATACAGCTGAGAGAGAGGGTGTTGCTCTCGAAGCTCTCACCATTGACTCTGTAGCCCATGAAATCTCATGGCATCAGTTCAAACACGAATAAGGAGACTGCTTGTTTGTTATCATCTCTGCCTTCATTGGAGGTCACCAACATCATAGATGCCAGTCTTTAGCCAATTCAATTCAATCCACTTGATAACAAGAAACATTCAGAACCTGACATCATTATGTCGCGTGTTCAAAAATATACAAAGGAGCTGAATTCTGGAATTGAGGTCACTGTCACCACCCTTGACATAAGGCCCCATTTGACTGAGTGTGGCATCAAGGAGCCCCAACAAAATTAGAACCAATGGGAGTGGGGAAAAAAACTCCACTGTTTGGAGTCATGCCTGGCACAATGGAAAATGGTTCTGGTTGTTGGAGGTCAGTCATCTCACCTTCAGGACTTCATTGCAGGAGTTCCTTAGGGTACTCTCTGAGGTCCAACCATCTACAACCATTTCTCCATTATAATGTCAGAAGTGGGAATGTTCTCTAATGATTGCACAATATTCACAACTGAAGCATTCCATTTCCAAATGTAGCAAGACCTAAACAATATCTATGGTTCGGTTAACAGATGGCAAGTAAGATTTGCACCACACAAGTGCCAGGTAATGACCAACTCCAACAAGAGAGAATTTAACCATTGCTCATTGCCATTTAATGGTATTAATTGGTCTCTTGAGACGATCTCGACTTGGCGCAGTGGTCTCCCATGGCAGCGGCCTCATCTGGATGGGCAGTATTGGCTTGGCCTGGCAGGCTCCAGGTTTGGTGGCCTTGTCCTGGCATGGAGGTCTGTCTTTTTTTTGGCAGTGATTCCGGATATTCCAGTACTCATTGACCTAATTGACTTTCGCCAAACTGCAATTGATCTGGGATGAACTCTGTCTTAATTTTTACTTTTTTCTTCTTATCTATGACTTCTGTCATTAACTCAGGTGCTGTTATGGTGTCTTTGAAAGCTTTTCATTGTAATCGTTTCTGTAAAAATATACATAACAATAAATTGCTATTCTATTCTATTCCTTGGGTTACCATTGACCAGAAACAGAACTGAATTCATTGACAAGGTAGATGCTTTGTGCGGGACATCTTTTCCCATGGGATTGCTGTTGCACATCAGTGGGCACATGGTTCTTGACAAAACGTAGTTCCATTTCTAGAGGCAAGGAAAGACTGGGGACCTCCCTACTGCTGCAGCCTTCATCCACCATCACATTGATATCAAGTGAATGTAGTGTTATACAGCACGGAAACAGACCCTTCAGTCTAACTCATCCATGCCAACCAAGTTTCTCGAACTAAACCAGTCCCACTTGCCTGTGTTTGGCCCTCATCCCTCTAAACTGTTTCTATTCACATACCTATCTAAATGTCTTTTCAATGTTGTAACCGCACCTGCATATCTACTGCCTGGCTTGCTGTTGAGTATTTGTTTTGGATTGAGCTGGTTTCTTCCCTCTGTCCTGATGAAACGGCTCTCAGGATCAATGGAGCACTCAAGCCTCTCCACTGCAGCAAAATGGCAATCCACAGATCTGAATTAGACATGAAAATACTCAGGCTAAAAGCAGATCAGGGGATAGGAATCCTGCAGTGAGTAACCAACATCCCCAGACTCCCCAGAGCCTGTCCACCATCGACCAGACACATATCAGAGGTGTGATGGAAGATGTCAAGATGACTACAGCTCCAACAATATACCGTTTTGGATACTTGTGGGGGGGATGACTTACCAGGGGTAAGTAACGGGGCTCAGGTCTCTGGCACGGAGCCTGTCCCCGTTACTCAGAAGGGAAGGGTGAAGAAGAGCAGAGCAGTAGTAATTGGGGACTCGATAGTTCGGGGCACAGATAGGCGGTTTTGTGGGAACGAGAGAGACTCACGTTTGGTATGTTGCCTCCCAGGTGCAAGGGTACGTGATGTCTCTGATCGTGTTTTCCGGGTCCTGGAGGGGGAGGGGGAGCAGCCCGAAGTCGTGGTCCATATTGGCACCAACGACATAGGTAGGAGGAGTGCCGAGGATGTTAGACAGGCTTTCAGGGAGCTAGGTTGGAAGCTCAGAGTTAGAACGAACAGAGTTGTTGTCTCTGGTTTGTTACCCGTGCCACGTGATAGGGATTCGAGGAATAGGGAAAGAGAACACTTAAATGCGTGGCTACAGGGATGGTGCAGGAGGGAGGGATTCCGGTTTTTGGATAACTGGGGTTCTTTCTGGGGACGGTGGGACCTCTATAAACAGGATGGTCTACACCTGAACCTGAGGGGCACCAGTATCCTTGGGGGGAGGTTTGCTAGTGCTCTTGGGGGGGGTTTAAACTAACTCTGCAGGGGCATGGGAACCCAGATTGTAGCTTCAGGGTGCAGGGCCTGGAGTGTAGGGAGGTTAGGAACATGGCCTCAATTTCCAAGGAGGGTGCCTGTAAACAGGAAAGTGGCTTGAAGTGTGTATACTTCAATGCAAGAAGTATACGAAATAAGGTAGGTGAACTTGCAGCGTGGGTTGGTACCTGGGACTTCGATGTTGTGGCTATTACGGAGACATGGCTAGAACAGGGACAGGATTGGCTGTTGCAGGTTCCAGGATTTAAATGTTTTAGTAGGGTCAGAGGTGGGGGTAAAAGAGGGGGAGGTGTGGCATTGCTTGTCAAAGATAGTATTACAGTGGTGGAAAGGACGATGGATGAGGACTTGCCATCTGAGGTAGTTTGGGCTGAGGTTAGGAATAGGAAAGGTGAGGTCACCCTGTTAGGAGTCTTTTACAGGCCTCCTAATAGTCCTAGAATCATTGAAGAAAGGATAGGGAAGGTGATTCAGGAGATGAGTGACAGTAATAGGGTGGTTGTTATGGGGGACTTTAACTTTCCTGATATTGATTGGGAAAGCTATAGCTCAAGTTCGTTAGATGGGTCAGTGTTTGTTCAATGTGTGCAGGAGAGTTTCCTGACACAATATGTAGACAGGCCAACAAGAGGTGAGGCCATACTGGATTTGGTTCTGGGTAACGAACCAGGCCAGGTGTTAGAATTAGAGGTAGGTGAGCACTTTGGGGATAGTGACCATAATTCGGTGATTTTTACTCTCGTGATGGAGAGGGATAAGTGTGTACTACAGGGCAAGAGTTATAGCTGGGGTCAGGGAAATTATGATGCGGTGAGGCATGACTTAGGATGTGTGGCTTGGAAAAGTAGACTCCAAGGCAAGAGTGTAAATGATATGTGGAGCTTGTTTAAGGAGCAACTATTGAGTGTCCTTGATAATTATGTACCTGTCAGGCAGGGAGGAAAGGGTCGTGCGAGGGAGCCGTGGTTTAATAAGGAATTGGAATCCCTTGTTAAATGGAAGAGGGCGGCCTATCTCAAGATGAGACGTGAAGGTTCAATTGTGGCGATTGAGAGGTATAGGGTAGCCAGGAAGGACCTGAAGAGAGAGCTAAGAGCAGCAAGGAGGGGACATGAAAGGTCCTTAGTCGGTAGGATTAGGGAAAACCCTAAGGCTTTCTATAGGTATGTTAGGAATAAAAGAATGACTAGGGTAGGAATAGGTCCAGTCAAGGATAGTAGTGGGAAGTTGCGTGTGGAGGCGGAAGAGATTGGGGAGACACTGAATGAATACTTTTCTTCAGTATTTACTCAGGAACAGGGCATTGTCGTCGATGTGAATACTGAGTCACAAATAAGTAGAATGGATGGCTTTGAGGTATGTAGAGAAGAGGTGTTGGAAATCCTGGAAAAGGTGAAAATAGATAAGTCCCCTGGGCCTGATGGCATTTATCCTAGGATTCTCTGGGAAGCAAGGGAGGAGATTGCAGAGCCATTGGCCTTGATTTTTATGTCCTCTTTGTCTACAGGAGTAGTGCCAGAAGACTGGAGGATAGCAAATGTGGTTCCCTTGTTCAAAAAGGGGAGTAGGGAGAACCCTAGTAACTATAGGCCGGTGAGTCTCACTTCTGTTGTGGGCAAAGTCTTAGAGAGAATTGTAAGGGATAGGATTTATGCACATCTGGATAGGAATAATGTGATCAAGGATAGTCAGCATGGTTTTGTGAAGGGCAGGTCGTGCCTCACAAACCTTATTGAATTCTTTGAAAAGGTGACGAAGGAGGTTGATGAGGGGAAAGCGGTAGATGTGGTATATATGGATTTTAGTAAGGCGTTTGATAAGGTTCCCCATGGTAGGCTACTGCAGAAAATACGGAGATATGGCATTGAGGGTGAGTTGGAGGTTTGGATTAGGAATTGGCTGGATGGAAGAAGACAGAGGGTAGTAGTTGATGGCAAAGTTTCTTCATGGAGTGCCGTCACTAGCGGTGTTCCGCAAGGATCTGTTTTGGGACCATTGCTGTTTGTCATTTTTATAAATGACCTGGAAGAGGGGTTAGAAGGTTGGGTGAGCAAGTTTGCGGATGATACGAAAGTCGGAGGAGTTGTTGACAGTGAGGAAGGATGTGGCAGGTTACAGCAGGATATAGAGAAGCTGCAGAGCTGGGCAGAAAGGTGGCAAATGGAATTCAATGTAGCTAAGTGTGAGGTGATTCACTTTGGGAAGAATAACAAAAAGATGGGGTACTGGGCTAATGGTCGGATACTTGGTAGTGTGGATGAGCAGAGGGATCTTGGTGTCCATGTACACAGATCTCTGAAAGTTGCCACCCAGGTAAATAGTGCGGTGAGGAAGGCATATGGCGTACTGGCTTTTATTGGTAGAGGAATTGAGTTCCGGAGTCCTGAGGTCATGATGCAGTTGTATAAGACTCTGGTGCGGCCGCATCTGGAATATTGTGTGCAGTTTTGGTCGCCATACTATAGGAAGGATGTGGAGGCACTGGAACGGGTGCAGAGGAGGTTTACCAGGATGTTGCCTGGTATGGAAGGAAGATCGTATGAGGAAAGACTGAGACACTTGGGGCTGTTTTCATTAGAGAAAAGAAGGTTTAGGGGTGACTTGATTGAGGTGTACAAGATGATTAGGGGGTTAGATAGGGTTGTCAGTGTGAACCTTTTCCCGCGTATGGAGTCGGGTATTACAAGGGGGCATAGCTTTAAATTAAGGGGGGGAAGATATAGGACTGAAGTTAGGGGTAGGTTCTTCACTCAGCGAGTTGTAAGTTCATGGAATGCCCTGCCAGTAGCAGTGGTGGACTCTCCCTCTTTATGGGCATTTAAGCGGGCATTGGATAGGTATATGGAGGATAGTGGGTTAGTATAGGTTAGGTGGGCTTGGATCGGCGCAACATCGAAGGCCAAAGGGCCTGTACTGCGCTGTATTGTCCTATGTTCTATAATACTCAAGAAGCTTGACACCAACAAAGTTAAGGCAGCCCACTTGATTGGCATCACATCCACAAACATTCAGTCTTTCAACACTGACGTACAGTGGCAACAATGTGTACCATCGACAAAATGAGCTGTAGAATTCACCAAGGCTCCTTAGACAGCTACTTCCAAACCCACACCAATACTGTCTAGAAGGACAAGGGCAGCAGATATGTGGGAATGCCACCACCTGCAAGTCCCCCTCAAGCCTCTCACCATCCTGAATATATTGTTGTTCCTTCACTGTCACTGGATCAAAATCCTAGAACTCCCTAGTGGCATTGTGGGTCTACCTTCAGAAAATGGACTGCCACTTTTCAAGGCCGCAACTCACCATTGTCTTCTCAAAGTCATCTAGGGATGGGCAATAAATACCGGTCCAGCCAACAATGCCCACTTCTCATTTATGATTTTGTAAAACAAACTGTTGTCAATGGAGGAGGACAATTGAGCAACTCACTAGAGAAGGAGGCTCATTAATATCTCCATCTTCAATGATTGTGGAGCCCCACAGTGTTACCATTAGAAATGATACACAGCTACTCAAAATAAAGAAGAATATGAATGTGCTGGAAACTGTTTAGAAGAAGAAGTTTACTGGATTAATGCCTAGAATCTGTGGGTTTCCTAATGTGGGATGGTTGGACAGATCAGGTTCGTATCCACTGGAACTTAGAAGAGTGAGAGATGACTTCATTGAAACATAGAATGCACAGCAGGTCAGGCAGCATCCGAGGAGCAGGAAAATCGATGTTTCAGACAAAAGCCATTCATCAGGAATGAAGCCCTTCATTGAAACATACAAAATCCTGAAAGGTCTTGATGATGTGGCTGTGGAAGGGATATATCCTCTTGTGGCAGATTCGAGAGCTAGGAGTGCAAGGGATCGCCCATTTATGACAGAGATGAGGAGAATTTTATTTTCTCACAGCGTGTTATGAGTCTTTGGAGCTTTCTTCCTTGAAAGCTGGTGGAAGCAGAGTCTTTGAATCTCCATGAGGCAGAGATAAATAGAATCTTGGTAAGCAAGGTGGTGAGAGGTCACTGGTACTCACCATGCATGTGGAGTTATTAGATTAGTTCTGATGTTTGAATAATGCAGGAGCTGAGTGGTTAAATCCTGCTCTTAATTTATACATTTGTAAACTTAATGTTGGTCAGGGGTCATTAAGCCATAGAGGTCTGCAGCATGGAAACAGGCCCTTCAGCCCAACTTTTCCATGCTGCCCAGGTTTCACAATTTAAACTCGTCTCATTTGTCTGCATTTGGTCCATACGCCTCCACACCCATACCGTCCATGTACCTGTGTAAATATTTCTTAAATGATGAAATTGTAGTCACTTCCACCACTACCTCTGGCAGCGTTTCCAGATGCTGACAAACGTCTGTGTGAAAAAATTGCCCGTCTGGACCCTTTTGCTTAGACACAGTAAACCAGGGCAAAATTAATTGGCACTTGGATAAATTTAGGTTGTTAAATGAAAGCCAGAACAAAGGTAAATGGTGTTTGAGCAACTTAATTCAATTATTCAATGGAGTCACAGACAAGGTTGATAAATGATAGTGCAGTTAATGTTATGTTTATTCTCTGGTATGCCGATGTGATGTTTCTGCAATCCTACAATGTGTTTAATTTCTCTGACCAAGTTTATTAACATGTAATCACGTTTGTGAGTTTTTTTGTAATAGTCGTCTTAAGGAAGGCTCAGAGGGATATGGGCCAAGTGCTGGCAAATGGGACTAGATTAGGTTAGGACATCTAGTCAGCAAGGATGAGTTGGACCGAAGGGTCTGTTTCCATGTTGTACAGCTGTATGACTCTATGACTCACCAGAAACTGGATTCAGATACCCTCAAAAATACCCTGTCTTTTTTTTGAGGCAGGCACCTTCTAATATTTCAATTTGTATTCAAACAAACTGCCTGGAAGTAAACTTACCAATAGTACAACTTTACCTCCCTCCATACATCCCCACTGACCTCCCCCCTCCCCCAGCCCAACACAAAACACAGGTCTGATTGAGAGTTTGAACCTGTTTACATGTAACTTTGTTGCTTTTATTGACTGTAAACCATTGAAAAAGACACTCCTAAAAATGAGTGGACCTTGCATAGGCTGTTTCCATAATATGCACATTTTAAAAGAAGAAGCTGATGAGAATATCTAGTACCTCCCTTTGTTTTTACAAACTGTGGAATTTTATTCTGTACAAAGGTTCAGAGTATCAAGAATATGTTTTAACTCTTTTGGATAGGGAAAATAATGATAAATTATTAGCAATGCCTACCTCCAGTCAAAGAATTTTAAAAAACTAAACTAAATGAAAATCAATCTCAAGGGCAACTAGGTATGGTCAATAAATGCTGGCCCAGCTAGCGACACCCACATTCCATGAGAATACAGACTATTCATTAGCTTAATGATGGCTAATGGCTACATTATACAGTATTGCACAATATCTAGAAAGATCTGGTTGGACTTGCCTCTGTGAGACTGTATTGGTCTGAACCTGCTGGAGAGAGTGAGCTTCAGTTAGACAGTATGTCAGAATCCATGAGGAAAGGTAAGATCACCCTACAATCGGAACAGGGAAAATAGAATCATGGAATATAGATCCAGGAATTGACCATTCAGCCCAATAAGCCTGCTCCACCATTCAACCTGATCATGGTTGATCCTTTATCTCAGTGCTTTACTCCCGGAGTCTCCTCACACACTCTGACATCTTTAGTTTTGAAAAATCTATTTCTTTCCTAATTTGTTTCAGCGACTTCATCTCTAAGAAAGAAGCCACTTCCTACCCCCTCCTACCTAAAGGGAAGGCCTTTCCCTGCACCCTCCAGCAGCTCAGATACTGATACCTCAGTGGGTTCTTTAGCTAGATTAGGTTCGGGAACACACTCTGGTGGGCATTTTAGTGCAGTGCCTCTGTAGCTGGCCATGGTAAAAACGCACAGACTGTTGCCACTCAGCAGACTGTTGGAGCCCATAGACCTGTGCAGTTCCAAGGAGGAGAGGACCCCATGGTGTCAGCCATAAATACATTTTGTGAACATACACAGATCCAGGAGCAGGTTTGTCGGTGACACTCGGGAAACTGGATCAAAGGTTGGAGGAACCCATCAACACTACCTGTGCTGAGTTGGCTCCTGCATGCATAGGCTTGGCTGTCTCCACAGAAAGTCCCATGCAGCAGAAAGCTCAGCAGCTGCTGGAGATACATACAGACTTTCACTCCACTTTAGTCATTGGTGTTCAGCATCGAAGGCAAAGTGAGAGGGGAATGAGCGGCTCCTTCCTCTCCACAAGACAGAATGATGCCAGCAGACTTGCAGATGGGGGGAAGAATCACACATTGGGCCCCTCAGAAGCTTCCCCTGATGACCCAATGTGGGTGCATGGGATCTCCACCTCCATCCCACCTGTGATCCATAACCTGGTGTAAGGTGATGCTGAGAAGGTTAAGCCTGCACCTGGGCAGGACATTCTCAGCATCTCTGGGCTCTCTATCCACAAATTCCACCCCCATTGCACCACCACCATCTGCCCAAACCTTCAAGACCAACATGCCCCACCACTGGCTTTCTGCACCCCAGCATTGCACCTAGACATAGTGGGAAGAGGGAGGAAATGAGACATTGGCAACTCATTTCATTCTTTAACATTGACTACAAATTCTGCCTAAGATCACAGCTAATTGAGTCAAGTCAGCATAGTATCTGACAGGAACACCCCTGAGAGCATTAATCTCCTCAGGGGTAGGGGAGAAATCTACTTCATCAGCTTACACCAGAGAAAGGACTTGGACAGAATATTACAAACCTGCATGATGATGCGCTCCCCAAAACTGAGTTTAGGCATGAATGCACAACTGGATCCAATCCACAGTTTCAATTAATGTGTATGAATTGTGAAATTTTTTGATCAAATCTGGAATCAGGTACAGTTGTCTTCTCTGCCCTTACCTGCTCATTGGATTGAATTGAAACTGTTTTTGTGTCCATCAGGCGTGATGTGGGAATAAGAGGGGTGACAATCCCAGATAGTGAGGCACACATGGCAAAGCCTCCCTGCACGTAGACATTGACACAGTTTCCTGCTCGGATCTACTGTCAGTGTGAGGACTGGTGAGCGTCCAAGGCCTGATTGAATTGAATCAAAGCTCAACCACAGGAATGATGAGATCATGTTCTTTGAGAATTGGCCAAGGTAATCATTTGTACCCATCACCAGCAGGCCAGAATACCTGAAGGTGCTGCGGATATGGTTCAGGACATGCATCAAAAAATAAAAGGAACAGGTAACCATGATGAAACAAAAATTGGACTTGTGGGTGTGATGTTCCCTCACCATTATGGAATAACTACAAATAAAAAGCAGTAAACAGATGCAAGGTGATCTCAATACTGCTATAGGTAGCACAAGTAAGTCCATACCCTAATCCTGCACCATGGTGATCATCTGAGTCATTTTCCCTTTTGGCTGGTAGTCAAAAATGGTCTGAATGCACAGGGACACAATGTACAAGTCTCCAGGTAAGTAGGGGAGTTGGGTAGAAAATATAATCAATTTTACCCTCATCCTGATGGCCACCTGGATGTGCAGTTGCATGAAGCTGTACGTAGACCCTTTGTTCACAAACAGCAAGTGTCACTATTGCTGAGGTTTTATCAGTCCCAGGTGTTGTGAAGGATGGGTTGGTCTGTTTGTTATGCTTCATTTTTTGAATAAGCCACATGATAATTCTTACGGACATATTGTTGATGCTTTCACAGACTGATTCATATCTATCTTGTTTGATGGGTATTGGTCTTTGCTGATTATTATTGGCATTTCTTGAAGAGTATGGAATTGAAGATTTTGTTGATAAGCATCAGCCTTTGTTGTTGAGTACTGACCTTTGTTGGTGAGTATTGATCTTTGTTGAAGAGCATTGGTCTATGTTGATGAGTGCTGGTCTTTGTTGAGGAGTATCAATCCTTGTTGAGAAGTATTGATCTTTGTTGATTAGAATCGATCTTTGTTGATTAGTATTGGTCTTTATTAATGGGTATTGGTTTTTGATGGTGAATATTGGTCTTTACTGATGAGTATTAGTCATTGTTAATGAATATTGAAACTTATAGAACACTAAGAAGCCTGGATAGAATGGATGTGGGGAGGCCGTTTCCACTAGTAAGAGAGACTAGAACCTGAGAGCACAGTGTCAAACTAAACAGACTTCAAAGAGTGGTGAACCTGGGGAACTCATTGCTACAGAAGGCTGTGCAGACCAAGTCACTGAGTGTAGTTAAAGATCAAATAGTAAAAGATCAAATGTAACTTACTTATCATTTTATAGGAAGGATCAAGTTCTTGTGTTAGCAAATCATTTCAAAATTGGAAGCATTGGTATAGGAAAAGAGAGAGTAAGGTAAATTGGATTAGAGTGACTTACCTTTATTGGCTCTAATAATGTGAATTCTTATTACGTGATGTACCTGATGGCAGTGATGATCAGGGAGATTAAACTGAGAAAGTACAACCATGGATGAACATGGTAGAACATCATAGCTCGACTTGGAGACAGTAACAGAAAACGTGATCTCATAAATGAAGGATTTTTGTCATTGTGATTGATACTGACGTTATCATTTTTGATGAGGATGCAAAAATATTGACATCCACATTAAGATTGATGAGGGCAGAGCAGAAGATGTGATCTATATGGACTTCAGTAAGGCGTTCGACAATGCTCCCCATGGGAGACTGATTAGCAAGGTTAGATCTCATGGAATACAAGGAGAACGAGCCATTTGGATACAGAACTGGCTCAAAGGTAAAAGACAGAGGGTGGTGGTGGAGGGTTGTTTTTCAGACTGGAGGCCTGTGACCAGTGGAGTGCCACAAGGTTCGGTGCTGGGCCCTCTACTTTTTGTCATTTACATAAATGATTTGGATGCGAGCATAAGAGGTATAGTTAGTAAATTTGCAGATTACACCAAAGTTGGAGGTGTAATGGACAGCGAACAGGGTCACCTCAGATTACAACAGGGTCTGGACCAGATGGGCCAATGGGCTGAGAAGTGGCAGATGGAGTTTAATTCAGATAAATGTGAGGTGCTGCATTTTGGGAAATCAAATCTTAGCAGGACTTATACACTTAATGGTAAGGTCCTAGGGAGTGTTGCTGAACAAAGAGACCTTGGAGTGCAGGTTCATAGCTCCTTGAAAGTGGAGTCGCAGGCAGATAGAATGCTTTCCTTTATTGGTCAGAGTATTGAGTACAGGAGTTGGGAGGAGAAAGTGAGGACTGCAGATGCTGGAGATCAGAGCTGAAAATATGTTGCTGGAAAAGTGCAGCAGGTCAGGCAGCATCCAAGGAACAGGAGAATCGACATTTCGGACATAAGCCAGAAGGGCTTATGCCCAAAACGTCGATTCTCCTGTTCCTTGGATGCTGCCTGACCTGCTGCGCTTTTCCAGCAACACATTTTCAGTACAGGAGTTGGGACGTCATGTTGTGGCTGTACAAGACATTGGTTAGGTCATTGTTGGAATATTGCATGCAACTGTGGTCTCCTTCCTATCGGAAAGATGTTGTGAAACTTGAAAGGTTCAGAAAAGATTTAGAAGGATGTTGCCAGGGTTGGAGGATTTGAGCTACAGGGAGACGCTGAACAGGCTTGGGCTGCTTTCCCTGGAGCGTCGGAGGCTGAGGGGTGACCTTACAGAGGTTTACAAAATTGAGGGACATGGATAAGATAAATAGACAAAGTCTTTTTCCCTGGAGTGGGGGAGTCCAGAACTTGAGGGCATAGGTTTAGGGTGAGAGGGGAAAGATTTAAAAGAGACCTAAGGGGCAACATTTTCAAGCAGAGGGTGGTACGTGTATGGAATGAGCTGCCAGAGGATGTGGTGGAGGCTGGTACAATTGCAACATTTAAGAGGCATTTGGATGGGTATATGAATAGGAAGGGTTTGGAGGGATATGGGCCAGGTGCTGTCAGGTGGGACTAGATTGGGTTGTGATATCTGGTCGGCATGGACAGGTTGGACCTGTCCATGCTGTACATCTCTATGACTCTATGACTCTATGTGGTCACTTAAGACTTGAACAGTTTATTGTGCACAATGTAGATTTGTAGCAAATGAACATTATTGGAATGGTTAATCTTTCTGAAAATGCACAGAAGTAAGATAAATCCTTAATCTCTGCTCATGAACAATTCAAGCTCCACTGAGAAGCGTGACTCAAATAAACTAAAACACTTGTACCCAGACTATAAACAGCTAACATTGGTAATGCTTGGTTTGTGTCAAAGGTTTTAACTTTATAATTGTCAAATTTTATTTTGGTTATAGATAACTTTTTTATAATGGAAAAGAAAAATACTGTGGATGATGGAAACCCTAAATAGCATCTATGGAGAGAAAACAACAACGAAACCTTCCATGATTGATAAAAGTTTCACAACCTGAGTTGTTAACTTTATTTCTGTTTTCATGATTGCCAATCTTGCTGGATACTCATGCCTAATGATGCAGAGCTGATCTTGTCAGGACTACATTTAAAAATAAACAAAATGCAACCCTACAAAGACTTAAAATGTTGGAAATATTTACTAAATATTTCCAACATTTTAAGTGTATGATGGGCTGCATTTTATTTTTAAATTTAGTATCAACAAGGTCAGCTCTGCATCATTAGGCATGAGTATCCAGCAGTTTGGGATTGCCTTGGAGTCTACAGGAGTCCATAAAGTGTAACAGCATGTTACAGTGAACAACCTAGAAGAATAATCATTACCGTTTAAGATAATCTTGAATTTTGGAAGGAATAATCAAATTGGGAATAATGAGTCTTTACAATAAATATAATACTTAATGTTGCTTTCTGATTGGTGTGGGAAGGCAGTGTGGACACGTTGAATAGAAGGTGAGGCCAAGTTACAGCACGTCCAGAAGTATAATCAATCAGCGTTAGCAATTTACAGTAAACGAAACTGACAACATAGGGATGTGCTAAATAGCAAACAGAAAGGGCTTATAACAAGAGAATGTTCCAACATTGTAAAATTATTCAAATATTTGAAATACAGAATTTGAGTATTGCTGAAAAAAGTCACATTTTCCATACATCTTTTTGTGTGAAATCACATATAGACCAGACTGGGTAGGGATGGCAGAATTCCTCCCTAATGCACGAGTAATCCAGATATGTTTTTACAATTGATGGGAATTTCATGGCACCATTACAGAAACAAGCTTTATGATTTTACGATATCTCATATTCATTTCTCCCTTGTGTTTAGTTTTTCCATCAATATCAGATGGATGCTTTCCAATCAATGCAATGCACAGGTTAATACTGAATGATAATAGGATCACTTTGGACTTGCTAAAGCGGATAGATCTCAGCTGCAATCAAGGAAGTTGCAGGTAAGGGGACACTTGATATCCTAACTTTGTTTTTAAAAAAAGGAAAATTACATGGTTAATAGTTCAAATGCATGATTCCAAAAATTCTAAATGGCAAGATGAAATAAAATAGTGAAACGTGAACTTTGCAAAACGCTACACCAATAATGCCAGCTTCCCAGTCGCAAAGCATAAAGAACCTCAAGCCCTGTGCGGAAGAGTATGAATGACGGAACGTAAAGGCGCTGACCCTTGACCCACCCCTGTGACGTGCCGCAGGAAACCCCGTCGGAGGGAGGCGCCATCTTGGAAGTTGCGGACGGGGGAGAGTTTTCTGAAGTGATTTTTGTTTTTGATTCCGCGGGGAACCGAAAGGGAGATCGACAGAGAATTCCTCGCGGAGGTCTGTGCGGAAGTCGGTAAGGCCGGGAATGGGAGGCGGGAGGCGAGTGTTCGGCTGCGGGGCTTTACCCGGGGATGTGGAGCTGGAGGAGGAAGGAAGGGAGGGAGGGAGCGAGGCAGACAGGCACAAGGCTGCTCCTCCTCAGCGGCCTTTTGTGTTGTGGATGCGCTGGGAAGCTGTGCGTGATCCCGGAAGGTCGGCCCGGCCCGGCCCGGCCCAGCCCAGCCCAGCCCGGTCGGGCCTACTCAGCCTTCCCCTGCAGTGAGGGGAAGAAGCCGCTCCCCTTTCCTGCCGGGAGATCCCGCCTGGGCTGACAGCCCTCCTCTGAGCCTGTGTACAGATTGCTGCTTTAAACCCCCTTGTAGCCGGTTACTGTGCCCCTTTGCCTGTGCAAGGGAAGGGACGAGAGGCCGGATCACTTTTTTTTTCCCTGCTCCCACCAATTGAATGCAACAATTCGGCTGTTTTTTTTTGTTTTGGCAAGTGACTGACCGCATCATCCAGCTGATATTTGTGGAGGACTGATGCCAGTTTGGGTGGGGAAAGGAATTCTTGCAAAAGGCAGACTACATCGTGTGAATTTGGAGCCCGTCTGCAACAGTCTCAACCTAGAATTTAATTTTATTGAACTTTCGGTGTGAACATATCTGCAGAGTGCATGTACCCTGCTAATAGTAAAATGTTTAATATGTTGTGGCTTAAGGGTTTGGCTAACTCGTACGGTAAATCCTCATGGCATTCACTTACAATGTGTAACTAGCATAATTCTGGTATTCATCTGGGTAACAATTGATTCAGTTATAAACGTAAGTGACAAGTATGCCAAGTAATATTTCTCCTTGCCTACAACACTGATTCAAAATTTTCTTTATGGGTGCAGAGTTAAATTGTATAGAGAACAATAGATTGAATGCACCACTTCACACTGCAGGAAACTGGGATCTGATAGGCTTCATTTAAATTAATGCATTAATGAGTCCAACTTGATGAGAACATGTATGTCTTTATAAAATTGAAAGCAATGAGTACTATGCATCTGGCATAGTTTTTCACAACAGTAGAGAGTAGTAACTTTAAGATAAATGGAACAAGGTTTTTTGTGGATAATCACAGTTGGAGAAATAGACTTTTGGCATTGACCAAAGCTGCAGTTTGGCTGATTAGTCAAGGAAGTCGGTGTAAAATCATAACATGGTTACAGTTGAAGGTGGTTAGTTGGCCCAATGTTTGTGCTGACTTACTGCAAGAATAAATCTTCTCAATCAACAGTTTTTTTTTTAAAACCATGTTTTCCTTTCACTTAATGCTGGAAAGTAGTCCATTGTGGCACATCTGTGACAATACAATATTCGTAATGAATTGTGGCCTGGACCTATTTTACACCAGACGGTGCAATGATTTGTGTAGTTTTTTTCTACTTGAATCGCAATATTGAATTAAGTAATCATTTGCAGAATCAGCATAGCGGGAGCCCAGTGCCCTAAATTAAGTTTTTTTTTCTAGTATATGTAAATTGTTAGAACATTATAATGGATGCAGAACTACCTAAAGTACTTCATATTAGATTTTTTTTTGGTTGTGTTGACAAAAGTGTTATTTAGCTGGAATTTAATAGCATAAGCTTTCAAAGTACTCTTATTTTGAAAATGCCTCCTAATTGGTCTGTTTTTTGTTTAATATGTATTGTTTGCATTTGGTAAAGAGTTCTGTGCCAATTGCATACCAGCAACATTGTGTTTAAACAATGGTAATTTACTATTGGCATTTAGCCCTAATCCTAATGTTACAGGAGTTTGGAATAGACATGTCAATGGGTGTGGAATTTTACTAATCCCAGTTTACTGCTGACAGTTGGCCTTGAATTTGGGTGGATCTTTGAATCTGAAATAATTTGTAAAAACTCCCTTTTGTTTCATTTCATGATAACTGGTAATAGATAAAATCTTGCATTGTTATACCAATTCCAATGAGGAAAGTGATTTATGGATTGTTAGTTTGGATTCAAATTTAACTAACTTAGTTGTTTGACAAACTTTACCTCTTCTGGCATGTTGCATGAAGTCAATGTTGCAATAATTGTGAGCACTGAGGCAAAACGGTAGTTGACATGCTTTTGTAAATTCATTTTTCAGTGATTCACGCTTATTAGTCAGTGATCTCTGTCAGGCTTCACTTGTGTTTTTTTTGTCTATGTTCTCTGCTCGGTGGCATGGTGTCTCAGTGGTTAGCACTGCTGTCTCTCAGCCCCAAGAACCTGTTCTATTCCAGCCTTGAGCGACTGTCTGTGTGGAGTCTGCACATTCTTCCATTGTCTGCATGGGTTTCCTCCGGGTGCTCTGTTTTCTCCCACAATCTGAAGATGTGCAGGTGAGGTTAATTGGCCATGCTAAATTGCCCGTAGTGTTAGGCCCATTAGTCAGGGGTAAATGTAGGGTGGGGAAATAGGTCTGGGTGGGTTGCTCTTCAGAGGGTCGGTGTGGACTTGTTGGACCGAAGGCCCTGTTTCAATATTGTAGGGAATCTAATCTAATGTCTGTGCCACAAGCATTTCCTTGATGAGTTTGGTACTGTGATAACTAACAGGTAGTTGTTGCTTGTACTTATGGAGTCACACATTGCCTTGTGTGACTCCATAATGTTAATATCATATTGAAGTCTTTCACGTGCAGTTTGCTTTTCTGATAGTTAATGCCAGCTGAAGTACTTAGTTCCTTGGTAAATTTTAGGACTCTTATTTATGTTGGGTTCCATGGAACACTACAAAGCAGTTCAGGTAGTTCCCTTGCTTGCTCACTTTGTGGTGTTGAAAGATCTTTAGTTTAATTAATAAATTTTTTGAGTTATCTTTCTAATCTCATTAGAAGGATTGTCAGTACAAAGAATTAAGTGCTAAATGTGAAAAATTGAAAAGCTTTGTCATGAAACATACCAGGATTAAGTATACTAACATGCAGTTGAGTTTTATTGGGATTGAGTCTCAAATATGAAGTATTTGTTCTGCATTTCTGCTGGCATGGCAGTGTAGGAATTTGTATTCAATGTTCTGTATGTTGGCTGAGATGTGGTATATGTGAGTTTCTGCTGAGCTGAATGTGTCTGAATTGTTGCAAGTGTTACACATGAGCTGGTTGAAGGATAATTGTGTACAGATGAAAGCATAAGTTGAATCTGTATCATTTTACACAATTTGTTTCATTTGCCAAAACCAGAGAATTTCAATGGTCTAATATAGACTGTGTCTTAAGTACCTTCTGCAGCGTATGGAAACCTTGGAGAGCAGCAAGGGAAGTAGTTGCTTGATATTTGATCAGTGGCAGCAATTAAATTATTTTAAGCATTCTAAATGATTTGTTAATTGAACTATAGATCCATAAGTAGATCTAAAGAAAATGACTATTTTCAAACTGCTAGCCAAGTTGTAGTGTTGAATCTTCTGACTTAATTTGTGACTCCATTTATTCCAGTGGGATGCACCACAGCTGATCTTGTAAAATTGGGAGCTGGGTTTAGGACTAACTATTTGTTGCTTCTACAAAAATTGAAGGTAGGTGAGATAAACATGATTTAAACTCATTAATCAGCAATTATAGTCATAACCAATCTGAATGCTTTGGTTTTTTTTAAGAAATAGAAACAAAAGGAGGTAATTTTGCTCTTATCTCCTCTTCGTGTGAGATGAAGAGCATCAGTGGAAATCTATTTTGGATACAAATTGCATATAGTAATGTCAGCATTCTGCTAATTTATTGTAACTCAAATGGTTTAGAGCTGTATTTTGAGATATTGCAATTTTAATTTTAGTCTGGTTCTATTTTAAATCCTTCTTAATGTGCAATGTTTGACTTTGCTGTCAAATATCATTATCCTATGGAGATTTCCTTCAATTTCTTGCATAAAGGAATCTATTCTTGACTCTCTTTTTCTGTCCTAAATCTAGTAAAATAGACAAGTACAAATTGGAATGAGTTTTGTTTATTTTCATCACTTTTTATCTTTAAGGATTCTATTCACTGTTGCAAATATCTCCTTTTCGTGGCTTGTGTCTGAATTTGATGCTAGTTGTCATACAATAGAGCTTCCTCTTGCAGCTGATTTGAGGAAATTTTTGAAGGAAGGGTAACTGGGTTTAGAATATCTAATTGCACTTGAATTATCCCCAAGTGTAAAGATGTATGAGTGGTTGACTGCAAGGCCAATAATGTTAATGCACCATGTTTTTGAATTAGAATTATGCACTACTTTTCATGACATTCAGGTATTTCTTTGAAAATGCAGTAATGATTTATAATGTTGGGGATGTCATCCAAGTTTACACACAAGCTTACTCAGTGACAGGACATATCCGCATCGTCTTTCTTTCAGATGTTGAGGGTTAAATTATTGGCCAGGATACTAATGATTCAATTACTCTTTAAATCACGCAGTGATGTCTTTTCTGTCTACCCAAGAGGGTAGATAGCACTACATTGTATCACAACCCTTAAAAGGTAGTGCTGCTGAAGTATAACATTTACTCTTTATTGTATTGGAGTGTTAGCCTTGGTTTTGTTTTGTGCTTCAGTGCTGAAAAAGGGCACCCACAATTTTCTGACTTGGGTGCATAAATGCTAGTTGATCAAGTGTTTTTTTTAAGTGGAGCAGAGTAAAATCAATTTTCTCTTTTTTTTTTAGCAAGTAAATTAATCACGTTTGATCCCAATTTGTTAATTTGTACTAATTTGACTAATACTCTATTACCAAAAATGGAGAGTATTGAATCATGAGTACAAACTAAATTGAGTTCGTGTAGTACCCCATTAGGTTCTATTTCATGCCACACTCTTTAGGGTGTTTAAATGTATTTAAGTGGCATAATTTGAAGGTTTTCCTGAATTCTAGCTGAGAAACAGCATCTGGGATTCCTGCTTCAGATTTTTGCTGTACTCATTGTGCAAGAACAGATGTATCTGAAAGACATCATGGCGAATGGCCAACTAATTTGCTGTTCATGTCATTTGTGAAGTAAAGACCCGAGAATGCAGTCCTAGAGAATTAGTGGTAGTGCGATTTAGAAAAGCAGTGATGAGTGTGGGCAGTGGTGGGGAAAAATGCTCAATTCAGCTCTGTTACATGCTACTCGTGTGCCACTACTGATAAGTTTGTAACTCGAGGTCCACACTGGAATTGAACTTTGCACCAGGCAGGGCTTCCTAATTTTGCCTCATTGAATTGTTTATTTGCATTTAGCATGCCTATTTAAATATTTTAATAGCATGTTAATACTAAGCTAACTGTTCCCACCTACAATTTGTAATACAGACATGCTGACAGCCAAACTCCCTCACCAGAATAAGCTTTGTAGGTCTAGGAGTTGACACTAAATTTGTCACAACAATGTTGAATTATATCTGAAGATGCATGACAAAGTTCATATGATTTGTGACTATTCTGTTTGATTTAATGTGCATAACTATACAAAGTAAAAATCTGATCAGGAAACTACACTTTCTCCAGGTTATACTCTGGACTTCATCGGTCACTTAGTCATAGAGATGTACAGCACAGAAACAGACCCTTCAGCCCAAGCAGTCCATGCTGACCTTATATCCCAACCCAATCTAGTCCCACCTGCCAGCACCTGGCCCATATCCCTCCAAACCCTTCCTATTCATATACTCCTCCAGATCCCTTTTAAATGTTGCAATTGTACCAGCCTCCACCAATTCTTCTGGCAGCTCATTCCATACACGTACCACCCTCTGTGTGAAAACGTTGCCCCTTGGGTCTCTTTTATATCTTTCCGCTCTCGCCCTAAACCTATGCCCTCTAGTTCTGGACTCCCCCACCCCAGAGAAAATATTTTGTCTATTTACCCTATCCATGCCCCTCATGATTTTATAAACCTCTAAAAGGCCACCCCTCAGCTTCCAACGCTTCAGGGAAAACAGCCCCAGCCTGTCCAGCCTCTCCCTATAGCTCAAATCCTCCAACTCTGGCAACATCCTTGTAAATCCTTTTCTGAACCCTTTCAAGTTTCGCAACATATAGAAGACCAGAATTGCAACAGTGGTCTAACCAATGTCCTGTATCTCCACAACATAACCTCTCAACTCCTGTACTCGATACACTTGCGATGGCTTGAGTAAAGATGTTACTCATTCATATTTTCCAAATGGATTGTGTGACTTGTATATGAAAGTTCATGATCTTGGACTTGAGTGATAAGGTTTTGGAAAAATGGAAGGACTACATCAACAGTCGCATGGAGTTAACGAAAGATGGATTTTGGAAACCAGATCATTCTGGACTAAGCAAATTTAGTTTTTTAGGTTATAGGAATTTGGATTGCTGTGATTTTAATATTATCCTTTCATATCTTGTGTGTTTGGAAAGTAAAACAAGGCTAGTTGACAAAATTGTGACTTCTTGAATAAGAGTATCATCCGGTTTGTGAAAACAAAAGCTTTGTGGCAGAAAATAGTGGTTGTTTTTCAGACATGATGATAGGTCATTGTGTTCAATGACTGGACCAAGGCTTTTGATATAAAAGTCTTTGCTATTTGCATAAATGGTAAAATTTTCTGTTGTACCAAGCATGAACATTGGCAAACTTGGAATGTTGAATTGTAACAGGACATGAGGCTATTAACATGGGCAGACAAATCGAAGTGAATCTAATACTGGGAACTGTGAGGTGGTGGCTTTTGGGAGTAGGGATTGATTAAGACAATATTGAGTTGATACAACTCTAAAGAGCATGCAGGGGGTAGAAGAACATGATGATTAGCCAAGTACCATGTGAGCTTGGGATTTTTAAATAGTAGAAAAGCAAGTGAGGTTATGATTCTGGATCCTATGAAGAGAGAATGGGCAAACTGGGCCTATGGTCTCTAACGTCTCAGACCGAGGCGATCTAGTTGAAAAAAATATTTGATAGACAAGGTAGATGCAAGTAAGATCCTCTCCAGTTGGTGACTGTAAATCCAGGGGGTGCAATTTTAAAAATAAGTGCAATTCCACTTGTGACCAAAGTAAGTTATTATCTTACTCTGGTAGTGAACCCTTGAAATTTCCTATTGCAGACAATTTGTGGAGGCTGAGTCTTTGTATGTTTAAGGCAGAGTTTGATAGATTTCTGATTACCAGTGGTATACAGGGTTAGGAAAATAGCATGTTTAAAAGGCATTGTCTTGAGGAGTGTTTGCATTGAGTGGTGGGGGTGTTTCCATTTGTTCTGCTTGGGCCCAACTAGAGTATTGCATCCAATTCTGACTTGCACACACTGAAGAATGTGAAGGCCTTTTGTGTCCAGTGAGGATTGACCAGTGTGATTCCAGGAATGGAGGAATCATCTACAAGGTTAGGTTTGGGGGAAAAAGTGGAATTGTTCACCTTAATTTTGTTTTCGAGCCAAGGAGGTGGAGAAGAGATCTGATAGTGGTTTACAAGATTGTGATACATATGGTTAAAGTGGGAAAGGAAAACTCGCTCTAGTGCTCCTTAGTGTTACAAATACCAGTCTTCAGCCAATTTGATTTCACTCCACTTCAAAGGCAATGGGCCCTGACAACATTCCAGCAATATTTGTGCCCCACAGATGCCTGGCAATGACTTCCTCCAACAAGAGATGCTCTGATCACTGTCCCATGATTTTCAATGGTGTAACCATCACTGAATATGCTGCAATTAACATGTTTGGGGTTAACATGGACCAGGAACAGAACTGGACTAGCCGCATAAACACAGCAGCTACAGGAGCAGGTCAGAAGTGAGGAAAACTGTAGCTTGTAATTCATCTCCAGATTCTCCAGAGCCTGTCCACCTTCTGTAACACAAGTCAGGGTGATGGTACACTCCCCGCTTGCCTGGATTGGTGCCGCTCCATCAACATTAGAAACTTGGCACCACCCATGACTTGATTGGCAGCACATACACAAGCAACCACTCCTTCCATTACTGACGCTCAGTATACTATTGCTACTATCGGCAAGGTGCACTGCAGAAATTTGCCAAAATCCTTTAGACAGTACCTTCCAAACCCAAGACGACTGCCATCCGTAGGGCCAAAGACAGCAGATACATGGGATCACCACTGCCTGCAAGCTCCCCATCAAACCAATTATCCTGACTTGGAAATCTATTGCCATTCTTTGTGTTGCTGGGTCAAAGTTCTGCAATTCTCTCCTTAATGGCATTGTGGGTTAATCCACTGCACATGGACAGTAGTGATTCAAGAAGGCAGCTCACCACTACCACCACCATCTGAAGGGCAACAAATGCTGGCCAATCATCGCCCACATCCCATGAGTGAATGTTTTTGAAAATGGTGGATCAAGGCCTGGGAGTACAGAATTAATTTGGACAAGACTTTGACGGTGATGTGAGGAAGGACTTCTTTGAAAAATTTTGTAATATGTGACCCTGCAACTAGTTTCAAGGTATGAATGATTATAAAAGGAAATTAGAACTTCAGGGCTACTGATATTAACAGAGGAATAGGATTGGGGTCATGCCATGGAGAGCAGACATGGACTCATGGCTGAATTGCCTAATGCTGCAAAAGAATTGTTTGCAGCTGAGGCAGATGAACTCTTTTTTTTTCTGCAAGATTAGATTACCTAGTGTGGAAACAGGCCCACCGACTCTCCAAAGAGCAACCCACCCAGACCCATTCCCCTACATTTACCCCTTCACCTAACACTATGGGCAATTTAGCATGGCTAATTCACCTAACCTGCACATTTTTTGGACTGTGGGAGGAAACCGGAGAAACCCATGCAGACATGGGGAGAATGTGGAGTTTGCACACAGTTGCCTGAGGCGGGAATTGAACCCAGGTCTCTGGCGCTGTGAGGCAGCAGTGCTAGCCACCGTGTACTTAATTTACAAGCAGTGGATACCTGAAATGCTAAGAGTTTCATCTTAGGCAAATCCAAAAAGAGAAACGTACGACTTGGAGTGCAGAAATGTTTAGATACATAAGAACCCTTCAGGTTTAATAGGCCAGCTTAAAATTGAAGCTAAAGATTTAACTGGAATGGATGCTCCACCTAATTAACGGGTAAATGCTGTTGTAGCATGGTGGTGGGCGATGTTGTGGACCAGTAGGCTTGGTAATAAGTTAACATCTCTGAACAAGTTGGTTAGAAAATATATCTTTAACTGACAAGTGGATATGTCGTCATATTGGCTGAGGTAATGCAGTTTTCTAGCAATTTTATAGGTGATCTCGGTTATTAAAAGCTATTGCTCAGAGGCTGCAAATGATAATGAAGATGTCTTGCAGAGACACAAGGGAATTAGTTGTGCTAATCAGAACATAATTCATTTGTATAAAATAGTTGGAATGTACTGAAGGCTGTGCTTTGACCATTAGCCCTATATTAAAATCAAAATTGTAGGCAAATGCTGATGTCGCCAGATTTTTTTCAAAATATGCAGTTTTTAATTTGTAGTTCTTGCCATTCAAATTCTGTCAAGAGCTGCATTGCTAAGTGCTGAGTAGCCAGCTGACAGGAAATTTGGAGCTAAACCTGTCAATTCTGAGATTTGTGTACTGACCCCCATCTCTCCCTTTCTTTGTCTCCTCCTCCTCCCCCCCCCCCCCCCCCCCCCCCTCCATCAATGTTCTAAATACTAATTCTAAAACACATTTCCTGTTTTGGCCTAGGATTTTACTTATGCTGAGATGAAATTTTCAAGGCCTTCCTTCCAAGCTAGATCCAAAGATGTGGATTTTGTCGTGCCAATGGTCGTCATAGATTATCTGATCAATTGTCACTCACTCTCCCTGATCTGGTCACTCCCACTCCAGTCTGCAAATTTATTTTTCAGTCTGTGCTGTGGTTTTTTTCTGCTGACCTGTTAATGTACCATTTTGTTAATGCGCAAATGCCCTGTTGTAGGTGGTCATTATTGGTCTAAATTTTGGATTAACATTGTTGAGAATGTATAGGGTATAAGTTCTGAGTATTGTGAAATGAGGTTCAGCTGAGCATGACTTGGATAAGCTAGGACTTGCAGTTAACAATGGGGTGCTGGAAGCACGGGTCATGGGTTAACAAGGTGGAAAAGCATTCATTATCTACAGCCACTTAATATTGGAAGCATTTTATATGTAAAGTCAGTTAACAAGGTGAAACTTATTCATTTATGTGAAACCAATTGTTCATTGTGCAACAGCAGATGGCTTCATCTTTACTGCTGACACTTGCTGATTGTAATGGTCACCCAATTTAATATATTTTGCATATATATATTGCCTTACCTGGATGCACTTTCCTATAACATGACTATGTAATTCATTTAAAAATCTGCTCTTCCAAAGAAGACAGAACTCCTGTCTCTATGCGCACAGGTGATTTGTTCTCTCTCCCTTCAGGCCTTGAATAAAGATGGAGGTAAAACTATATTGTCTCAGAGCATTTTGCTTTGACTGAGGGGGGGGGGGGAGAATGGGACAACATGGTGAGTTGCTGAGGGACCAGATATGAAGCTGAGAATTTAGTTATGTATTGAATTTGTTTTGGATAATGAAAATATTTGTGGCTATTGGTAATGGAACTATAGGTTAATTACTTTGTGATGGCCACTGCACAATGTTTCAGGTGCTGTGAAAGTTCTTCTTTTTTTCCCAGTGGAGTAGTTTGAGAATTCCATTCTCCAAGTTAATAACTTGGACATGTCACTAGTTTAGTTTATTCTGGTCCTGTAGTACAGTAATATCTGTTGTGATGGTTCCTCAGGTTCCATTCTGACTGTCAAATGACTATTTTGACATAAGCTGCACAATCAAATAGCAATGAATCTTCAGTTTTGTCATTAAAAATGGGTCTTTTAATGAAATGTGTTTTTTTTAAAAAAAAATTGAAATGATCACTTCTAATAACTGCATATGTTTTTGTGCAGAACTTCAAGGGTACAATGTAATCACAAACAACTGTGGTCAAAATGCTGTATAATTAATTAATAACATTTGACCAACTAGATCTTAGTTAGAAAGACCTTTTTCAAAGCCTATAACTTTGAGCATCAAAGGTTCATAACTTAATTAGTAAATAGATAAAATGACTAATTGAGAATGCTGACTTGTTCACAACAGTAGATTGCAATACTGTGCAGTTTTTAACTTTTTAATGTTCTCATTACACTTATTTGTACATCATTTGGTTCTTCATGACTGCTTAAACTGGGAATAGCAATTCTGAGTTCAGTACACTGCTGTGTATATGTCTTGCTAGATTCAAAGTCCCTGTCATGTATTTGTAATGATTTTACTGCTGCAACGATGGCAGGAGCAGCTTGGTGTAAGGTTGTAAGAGTGAGAGGAGAGTGATGGGGAGTACTTGGGATTGATTGAAGAGTCGGTTATAGGATCTTGGAAATACCAGAAATTTGGCCTTATAGTGTCTTGACCTATCAGAATGATATGTCTCAACCTAATTAACCTCACTTTTTTATTTCCCAATTCCTTGAACACTTCAGGAGTGATCTTGATATGTTTTAGTTCCAAAGTCCCACCCCTTTTGTGAGAAGTTTCCCCATGGGAGACTGATTAGCAAGGTTAGATCTCACGGAAAACAGGGACAACTAGCCATTTGGATACAGAACTGGCTCAAAGGTAGAAGATGGAGGGTGGTGGGGGAGGGTTGTTTTTCAGACTAGAGGCCTGTGACCAGTGGAATGTCACCAGGATCGGTGCTGGGTTCTCTTCTTTACTTTTAGTCATTGATTTGGATGTGAGCACAAGAGGTACAGTTAGTAGGTTTGCAGATGACACCAAAAATGGAGGTGTAGTGGGCAGCAAAGAGGGGTTACCTCAGATTACAACAGGATCTGGACCAGATGGGCAAATGGGCTGAGAAGTGGCAGATGGAGTTTAATTCCGATAAATGCGAGGTGCTGCATTTTGGGAAAGCAAATCTTAGCAGGACTTTTACACTTAATGGTAAGGTCCTAGGGAGTGTTGCTGAACAAAGAGACCTTGGAATGCAGGTTCATAGATCCTTGAAAGTACAGCCACAGGTAGACAGGATAGTGAAGAAGGCATTTGGTATGCTTTCCTTTATTGGTCAGAGTATTGAGTACAGGAGTTGGGGGGTCATGTTGCGGCTGTACAGGACATTGGTTAGGCCACTGTTGGAATATCGTGTGCAGTTCTGGTCTTCATATTGGAAAGATGTTGTGAAACTTGTAAATCTCTTTCCTGAACCCTTTCAAGGATGTTGCCAGGGTTGGAGCACTTGAGCAAAAAGGGAGAGGATGAGCAGGCTGGGGCTGTTTTTCCCTGGAGTGTCAGAGGCTGAGGGGTGACCTTTATAGAGGTTTACAAAATTGAGGGGCATGGATAGGATAGTCTTTTCCCTGGGGTGGGGGAATCCAGGACTAGAGGGCATAGGTTTAGGGTGAGAGGGGAAAGATATAAAAGAGACCTAAGGGGCAACATTTTCATGCAGAGGATGGTATGTGTATGGAATGAGCTGCCAGAGGAAGTGGTGGAGGCTGGTACAATTGCAACATTTAAAAGGTATTTGGATGGGTATATGAATAGAGATGGAAATGTGTTGCTGGAAAAGCGCAGCAGGTCAGGCAGCATCTAGGGAACAGGAGAATCGACGTTTCGGGCATTAGCCCTTCAGGAATGAGGAAAGTTGGTCCAGCAGGCTAAGATAAAAGATAGGGAGGAGGGACTTGGGGGAGGGGCGTCGGAAATGTGATAGGTGGAAAGAGGTCAAGGTGAGGGTGATAGGTCAGACTGGGGTGGGGGCGGAGAGGTCGGGAAGAAGATTGCAGGTTAGGAAGGCGGTGCTGAATTTGATGGATTTGACTGAGACAGGCTGGGGGGAGGGGAAATGAGGAAACTGGTGAAATCCGAGTTCATCCCTTGTGGTTGGAGGGTTCCTAGCCGGAAGATGAGGCGTTCTTCCTCCAACCGTCGTTTTGTTGTGGTCTGACGATGGAGGAGTCCAAAGACCTGCATATCCTTGGTGGAGTGGGAGGGGGAATTGAAATGTTGAGCTACAGGGTGGTTGGGTTGGTTGGTCCGGGTGTCCCAGAGGTGTTCTCTGAAACGCTCCGCAAGTAGGCGGCCTGTCTCCCCAATATAGATGGGTATATGAATAGGAAGGGTTTGGAGGGATATGGGCCAGGTGCTTACAGGTGGGACTAGATTGGTTTGGGACATCTGGTTGGCATGGACTGGTTGGACCAAAGGGTCTGTTTCCATGCTGTACGTCTCTATGACTGAGTGCGTACCAATTTCATTCATGAAATCACTGAGCTCTCGTTTTGACTACAGAATGGTGCACTGCCCAACAAAGCATTGGAAGTCAACTTTGTTTAGAATGATTTTCATTTACTGGCTTGTCTAATGTAATCAAGTTTTGAATTTCAACAACTGAGTCATCTTCATTTGGCTATCCTTACAGTTGGTGAAATATTAATAACACAAATGGAAAATTATGGCTATTTAGGTGAGCATATGCAAAATTGGTTTTGGCTGGTCTTTGTGTATGGTAGGGAGGGAGTACAGTGACTAGCAAATATGTTAGTGTTTTAATTCATTTTGACTTCAATTCATCAAGTGACAAGTTCGACTTGTGAATTTTATCCAATTAAAGCTGAAAATAGTTCAACAATCTTATTTCTAGCGTTTTAAGTCATTTTCTGACTTGGAATCAACTCTGAAAATTGTGAAATAGCAGTTTCTGTCTTGGTTGGATGTTGCTGGCACAGATGTTTTGATTGTTTGAGTAAAAGTTTATTTTCAATACTGCCATTTTAACGTTATCCAGCAAAACTCACAAATGACTGCTACCCATTTAATAAACCATAGTTTATGTTGAACTTGTGTTGTCTCATGTAGACAAGTCAGGAATGAATATCATCAAACTCTTGGCTATTCAGTGCTTTTTCACTATTCTAGTACAATTGTGGATAAACTAAATAACCTTGGACCTGCCCTGATTTGAGAAAGCTATTTGGCTCAATGGTCTTTGTCACTGGTCCAATTTCAGCTTTTGGTCATTGACAATTCCTGCTCATACAATATTGATAGGGGTTTGATGCTATACCATTGGCTGTCATGAAGGGGTGTTTAGACTTCTGGACATGGTAATTGTCTTGCAGTAGCATGACATAGATATTACTTGGCACTTTGCAGCTGATCAGAATCTTGGAATTCCCCCTCTAAGAGCACTGGGTGTACCTACACCACATGGGCAGCTCAGCTTGCTGTAAAAGGCAGATGTGGACAGGCAGTTTCTTTTTCAGCTTGGTTTTGTGTTGCCCAAGATACTCTTGCCCTGTGAATCAAAGTCCAAGTCTGAATGGCATCTGTGCTGCTGTAAGTAGGTTGAACTGTCTTTAACTCTGGGTTAAAGCTACTGATATCATCGCAGTTTTCAGTCCCAACCATCGCCATTTCTGACCTTGCAGTGGAGGGAAGCTCACTGAAATATCAACAGTGTAAGACTCCCACAAAGTAGTCCTAGGGCTGTGATTGGACTCTAATAATCAATACAATAATTGCTTTGCTTTTTTTTTTTTTGCTGGGCACAGCTGCAACCAGTGGAGAATTCTCCCCTGCTTGCCACTGACTGTTACAAATCACTCTTCTTGAAGTATAATAATGCAACGGTCATGGTGCATTTGATACCTTTTTTGATATCATTCTGCTTCTACCACATAGGTTCAACTTAGGTGATTAACCAGTGCTCCAATCATTCCCAATCAGGTTAGTAACAAGGTTTCTTTACCCATGTTTAACATGAGACTTGCGTTTCTCAGCAAAAGGTTATGGAGTATTACAGCACAGGCCCTTCAGCCCATTGTCGTCTTCCAATTATCAAACATCCCTCCCTCTATTCTAATCCCATTTTCCTACATTTTAGCCCATTGCCTTGCTATGGCACTTGAATTGTTCATCTAAATTAGTTATTTACATGTCTTGACAGTTCCTGTCACTGATCTTTTTTTTTAAGGCAGGGAGTTCTAGACACCCATGACCATCTGGGTAGAAAAGGTTTTCTTCAATGTCGTCTAAATTTTCTGCTCCTTGCCTTAAGGGGGCAAGGTGTCTCCTTAAATCAAATCCCTGCCCCACCCCATTCCATCGTAACCTCTGTTCTGCTCTCCCAACTTGTTCTGTTCTCTTCTATTCAGTGGCTTGATTTAATGAAGGCAAATACCTCTATCTTCCTCATACCTATTTTTTAATCTGTCTTTTGCCTTCCAGGATCTCTGGACATGTGTGCCAAAGTCCTTCTGATCCTCTATACTTCCTAGGATTTTAATGTTCGACATGTACCTGGTTGCCCTGATAATCCTCCCAAAATGCATCACCCTTTTAGGATTAAATTCTATTTGCCACTGTTCAAGCCACCTGGCCCACTTCTTTATACCATCTTGTATTTTAAGGGTTTTTCACTTCTCTTGATCATACCACCAAATTGTCATCTATGAACTTGGTGATTTTACTTCCAGCATTCATGTTCAGATCATTAGGGTTACAACTGACAGTATTGGAAGCAGCCTTCTCGTCACACAAACCCCCTTCATCGAAGACTGTGCTTTTTGCCACTCAGCTAAATTTTTTTTTTTTCTAATTCACTTGTATGATCTGGCCATTGCTAGCTGGCCAGCATTTACTGCCTGTCCCTAGTTGCCATTGAGGAGGTGGGTAGTGAGCTGCTACCTTGAACATACGTAGTCAACCTGTTATTTGTTGACCGAATGCCTCTAGGGACGGAATTCCAGGATCTTGACCCAGCGACAGTGAAGGAACGGCAATATATTGCCAAGTCGGGATGGTGAGTGGGGGGCGTACAGGTGGTGTTCTCATGTTTGTTTCTGTTGCCTTGATTTTCTAGATGAAAGTGGTGTGTTTGGAAGGTATTGTCTAATCATCTTGGATGAATTTCTGCAGTGCATGTTGAAGTTTGAGACTCAGCAGTGCATACTAGTGGAAGGGTCGGCTGGTTTGTGGATGCAGTGTAAGGCAAGCAGGTTCCTCTTGTCATAGAACATAGAACAGAACAGTACAGGCCCTTCAGCCCACGATGTTGTGCCGACCACTGATCCTCATGTATGCACCCTCAAATTTCTGTGACCATATGCATGTCCAGGAGTCTCTTAAATGTCCCCAATGACCCTGCCTCCACAACTGCTGCTGGCAACACATTCCATGCTCTCACAACTCTCTGTGTAAAGAACCCGCCTCTGACATCCCCTCTATAACTTTCCTCCAACCAGCTTAAAGCGATGACCCCTCGTGTTAGTTATTTCTGCCCTGGGAAATAGAGTCGATAGCCAGAGACTATCTATGCCTCTCATTATCTTGGATGCCTCAATTAGGTCCCCTCTTCTCCTCCTTTTCTCCAATGAAAAAATGTCCGAGCTCAGTCAACCTCTCCTCATAAGATAAGCCCTCCAGTCCAGGCAGCATCCTGGTAAACCTCCTCTGAACCCTCTCCAAAGCATTCACATCTTTCTTATAATAGGGCGACCAGAACTGAATGCAGTATTCCAAGTGCGGTCTAACCAAAGTTTTATAGAACTGCAACAAGATCTCATGACTCTTAAACTCAATCCCCCTGTTAATGAAAGCCAAAACACCATATGCTTTCTTAACAACCCTGTCCACTTGGGTGGCCACTTTAAGGGATCTATGTACCTGCACCCCAAGATCCCTCTTCCTCCACACTGCCAAGAATCCTATCCTTAATCCTGTACTCAGCTTTCAAATTCAACCTTCCAAATGCATCATCTCGCATTTATCCAGGTTGAACTCCATCTGCCAACTCTCAGCCCATCTCTGCATCCTGTCAATGTCCCGCTGCAGCCTACAACAGCCCTCTATACTGTCAACGATACCTCCAACCTTTGTGTCATATGCAAACTTGCTGACCCATCCTTCACTCCCCTCATCCAAGTCATTAATAAAAATTACAAACAATAGAGGCCCAAGGACAGAGCCCTGTGGAACACCACTCGCCACAGACTTCCAGGCAGAATGTTTTCCTTCTCTACCACTCGCTGTCTCCTGTTGGCCAGCCAATTCTGTATCCAGACAGCTATATTCCCCTGAATCCGATTTTCTCCTGACCTTCTGAATGAGCCTACCATGGTGAACCTTATCAAATGTCTTGCTGAAGTCCATATACACCACATCCACAGCTCGACCCTCATCAACTTTTCTAGTAACCTCCTCAAAGATGGTGTCAAGCTTCCTGTGTGTTGGAGCTGCACCCATCTAGGCAAGTGGGGAGTGTTCCATCACACTTAACTTGTGCCTTGTAGACGATGGACAGGTTTTGGGGGAGTTGCTCAGTTTTCCTAGCCTCTTGTAGTCACTGTACTGATTCTAAGAACATAAAGTACAGCACAGAACAGGCGCTTTAGCTCTCAATGTTGTGCCAAGGACTATTCCTAATCTAAAATTAATACCCTAACCTGCGCACCCCTCCATTCACTGCTGTCCATGTGTATGCCCAGCAATTGATTAAATATCCCTCATGACTCTGCTTCCACCACCACCACCATGCATTCACAACTCTCTTGCATAAAGCACCTACATCTGACATCCACTCTATAGCTTTCTCCTAACACTTTAAAACTATGACTCATGCCAGTCAATCCTGCCCTGGGGAAAAGTTTCTGGCTATCAACTCTATCCATGCGCCTCATTACCTTTTATATACCTCTCTGGTCACCTCTCTTCTTTCTCTCCAGGGAGAAAAGTCCGAGCTCAGTCAACCTCCCTTCATAAGACAAGCCTTCCACTCCAGGCAGCATCCTGGTAAACCTTCTTTGCACCCTCTCCAAAGCCTCTGTATCTTTTCTATAGTAGGGTGACCAGAACTGGACACAATATTTCAAGTGTGGTCTCACAGCGTTTTGCAGGTCTGCAACAAAACCTCGCGGCTCTTAAACTTGATCCCCCTGTTAATGAAAGCCAAAACACCATATGCTTTCTTAACCTTATTCACTTGGTGGCAACTTTGAGGGATCTATGTAAGCGAACACAAAGGTCCCTCTGTTCCTTCACACTGCCAAGAATCCTTTCTTTAATCCTATAATCAGCATTCAGGTTTGACCTTCCAAAATGCATCACTTCATGTTTATCCAGGCTGAACTCCATCTGCTATCTCTCAGCCCAGCTCTGCATCCTGTCTGTCACATTGCAGCCTGCAATAGCCCTCTATGCTATCAACGGTGCCTCCAACCTTTTGTGTCATAGTGTATGGAACACGGTGCCAGAGGAAGTGGTGGAGGCTGGTACAATAGCAACATTTAAGAGGCATCTGGATGGGTATATGAATAGGAAAGATTTGGAGGAATATGGGCCGTCTGCTGGCTTCTGGGGCTAGATTGGGTTGGGATATCTGGCCGGTATGGATGGGTTGGACCGAAGGCTCTGTTTCCATGCTGTACATCTGTCTCTAAATTTACTAACCCACCCCTCAACCTCATCCAAGTCACTTATTAAAAACAACAAAGAACAGAGGCCCACAAACAGAGCCTTACAGGACACCACTCACCACTGACCTCCAGGCAGAATACAACCATTCTCTGCCTTCTGTTAGCCAACCAATTCTGAATCCAGATGGCCAAACGTCCCTGTATTCTATACCTCCTGACTTTATGAATGAGCCTACTGTGGGGAAGCTTGTCAAATGCTTTGCTGAAGTCCATATACATCCCATCCACTGCTCTGAGACAATTGCTCCCAATCTGTATTTCCCAACTCCCTGTCTGATAGCGTCATTAATTTTCTTTTCCACAATTAAATATCCCCTCGGTAACTGCTCCTTTCCTCTCCAAGGTTATGGTCAATGTCACCAAAGTGTTCTCCGACGGCAAGATCTGCCACCTGTCCCGTCTCATTGTCGAGCACCAAATCCAAAATGGCCCTCCCCTCATTGGCCTGTCTACATACTGAGTAAGGCAACTCTCCTGAACACCTGACAAAAACTGCTCCATCCAAATCATCTGCACTAAGGAGGTTCTAGTCAATATTGGGAAAGTTGAAGTAACCCATAACAACAACCCTGCTACATCTGCATTTTTCCAAAATCTGCCAGCTGATGAGTTCTTCAGTCTCCCTATTGCTATTAGGGGGTCTGCAGAAAATCCTCAATGAGGTGGCTGCTCCTTTTGCTGTTGCTAACTTCCACCCATACTGACTCAGTAGACAAACCTTCCTCACTACATTCGTTTCTTAGCTGTGATTCACTCTTTGATGCTACACCCCCTCTTTTTCCACCCTCCCTGTTCTTAAACGTTCTAAACCCTGGAACATGTCAACCATTCCTGCCCCAGTGAAACCCACATCTGTTACGGCTGCAATAGCAGTCCCAAGTATTGATCCATGCTCTAAATTCATCATTTATTTCTGACATTCATTGGGTTAAAGCAGACATACTTTAACTGATCCCATTGTTTCATCACATGAAAACCTTCCTGATAGATTCACTACATCCTACCACTGCTCCATTCCAGTTGTCTTTTTGATCATTGACAACTCCAAGGATGATAGTGTGACATTCAATGGTGCAACCGTTACTGAACATCAAGAGATGGTGGTTAGATTTGTCTCTTATTGAAGATGGTCATTCCCTGACGTTTGCATGATGCAAATTCTACTTGCCACTGGATATGGTCCAGATCTTTGTTGCATTGAATATGGACTCTTTCAGTATCTGAAGAATTGTGAATGATGCTGAACGTTGTGCAATTATCAGTCAACATCTTGACTTTTCCACCTGCTGGAGAGAAGATCATTGGAAATAGCTAAAGATGGTTGTGCCTTGGATGCTACTGAGATACTCCTACAGAGGTGTCCTGGAGCCGAGTTGACCTCTGACAACAGGGAGAAAGTAAGGACTGAAGGGCTTTTGTCCGAAACATCGATTCTCCTGCTCCTCTGCTACCTGACTTGCTGTGATTTTCCAGCACCCCACACTGTCTACTCTGACCTCCAACAACTGCAACCATCTTCCTATGTGCCAGGTATGACTCCAACCTGCAGGCATTGTGCCCCATAAAGCCCCTTGATTCCAGTTTGTGTGGCTTGTTGATGCCATGCAGTCAAGTACCACCTTGAGGGCTGTCACGCGCTCCTCTCCTTTTGAAATTCAGCTCTTTTGTCAAAGTCAGAATCAAGGCTGTAATGAGCTCAGAAGCTGAGTGTCCTTAGCAGAACCTAAGCTGAGCAGTTTAATTTTCAACAGGTGCTGCTTGGTAGTTGTGTTCATGCCTTCCATCGCTTTTGAGAAGAGACTGGGGTGGTAATTGGCCAGGTTGGATTTGTCCTGCTTTCTGTATGGGACCTACCTGTGTAATTTTTCACATTGTTGGACAGATGCCAGTGTTGTAACTGTACTAGAAGAGCTTGGTTAGGGGAGTAGCAAGTTTTCAGTACTGTTGCAAGAATGTTGTCAGGGCCAGTACCCTTGGCGGTATCCAGTACTTCAATCATGTGGAGGAAATGAATTGGCTGAAGACTGGTATCAGTAATGCTGGGGAGCACTGGAGGAGGGCTAAGATGGATCATCCATTTCTGGCTGAAGATTTCTGTGAAGGCTTCAGCCCTTTATTTTGCACTGATCTATGTTGAGTTCTATCATCGCAAGAGGATATTTGTGGAGCTGGCTCCTCCCAGTGAATGGTTTGGATGTCTACCATTTGTGACTGCATGTGACAGGACTGCGGAGCTTAGATCTGATCTGTTAGTTGGAGGATTACTTAGCCCTGTCGATCAATTGCTGTTTTGACAAACAAGTAATCCTGTAAGCTTCACGAGGTTAACACCTCCAATTTTTAGGTGTGTCTGGTACTGCTCCTGGCATGCCCTCCGAACTCTCCATTGAACCAGGGTTGATCCCTCCCAGCTTTGTGGTAGTGGTCAAGGTGGAGGATATTGTGCTGGAATACAATTCTGCTGTTGATGGCTCATAGCACGTCCTAGATCCCAGTTTTGAATGACTAGATCTGTTTGAAGTCTATCCCATTTGGCACTATTGTGCCACACAGCATGATGGTGGGTATTCTTAGTGTCTTCATTAAGTCTCTGGTGGTCACTGTTAGTGATTACTGTAATGGTCAAATTGGTATGGAAGTGTTTTTCTTTGCTAAATTGACCTGGGTCCCATGGATGTTTTTAGCTGCTTGATCAGTTGATTTCCAAGGTCATTTCCCCTCCTCTGTTTATCACCTGTGGGAAGCAGTGGCATAGTGGTCTTTGTGATGAACAAGTAATCCAGACATCTAGGATATGTTCAGTTATTTTGCACTCATGTTGCTAGATCAAAATCCTAGAAATCGTTCACCCGTTTCTCCCCCATGTTTTTTTTTAAAAATCCTGCATCATAGAGTCACTACAGTGTGGAGCCAGGCCATTTGGCCCATGGAGTCCACACTGCCGTTCTGAAGAGCATCCCACCCAGGCCCACACCCAACCCTATCCCTGTAACCCTGCATTTCCCTTGGCTAATCCACCTAACCTGCACGTTGTGGGCAAGTTAGCACAGTCAGTCCACCTAGCCTGTACATCTCTGGACTGTGGAAGGAAACCAGAGCACCTGGAGAAAACCCATGCAGACCCTGGGAGAATGTGTGCAAACGCAACAGACAGTTGCCCGAGTTTGGAACTGAACCCTGGTGCTGTGAGGCAGCAGTGGTAACCACTGAGCCACTGTGCTGCAACCAGTTAAGTTCCAGTGTGGCCTGGTTTCACTCTTTAGGGATTCTAAGATTTCAGATATTTTTAATGGTGGAGCAGAAAAGAGGAATGGAGAATTAATGCGGCTATATTCAAGGTTCATTATGGAGTCTGAAACACTAGGCAAAATGAGAGTCTGTACTTGGACTGCTTGGTATTGCTCTGTACATGCGGCTTTAGGTTAACACTTCCAGTTTTGATGCTTTTCCTCAGATGTCCCTTTTTTAGTTGTCTTAATGCAACTGAGTGACTTGCCAGGTTCATCCGCAGGATGATTAAGTCAGTCATGTCGCTGTGTGGCTTTGGGAGTTGCAAAGACTAGGGTCTCATTCCTTTTTCTAAAGGAGGTTAGTGAAGCAGATATATTAATTTGAAAAAGTAGTTTTATGCTGATAAAAGGTATTAGTGCACAATTGCTATAATCCATTAAGCCTGGAGCCAAGTGTTTCAGTATTTCGAACCATCCAATTGAGATATGAGATGCATTCACAACAACAGGTGGGAGTTGAATCTGGGATCCTCTGGATCAGAGCTAGGGATACTACCACTGCACCACAAGAGCCCCATGGTCTCCTTTTTCACTCTTGCTTTTTGAGATATACTTAATTGAATTTAAAAGCCCTATCTGCTACCGTAGATTTGAAATCTGGGCAATAAAGCAGTACAAAACTGAACACCACTCCCTCCTTTCCACCCCTGTCTGCCCAAAGGTACGGACTGCAATCAGTATGTGTCATGGGTTAGCTTTCTCAATGGACAGGGTGGTAGGGGAATATTGAAAAATCTTCAAGGTTAAATGTACAGCAGCTTTTGTGCTGCAGTAGATCTATATTTCACTTTATCTAGTTTGAAACTTCCGCTATACAATGACCAGTATTTGCAACTGTCCATGATGTGTATCTCTGCATACATGTATAATGTAGCCTCTGCACTCTGTATTTTGGATGCATGTGTTTAATTTTGTCATGTTTTCCCTTTTTTTTTCAAAAAAAACAGCCAAGATGGCCACAGCACCATACAACTACTCCTACATCTTCAAATATATTATTATTGGTGAGTTTTTGTTTTGAATTATTGGCTTAAGTTCTACCATTAATGATCATGAAGAACCTTGATTAGGGCAAAATCAACAGGAAACATGAGGCCAAAATGTCAGTGAAGCTATTTGTGTCTAAAACGTGAAGTTACTTTGGATGTTCTGTTTCTCATTCTTGTCAACACCCATTCGAGCGTATCTACTTGCTATTTTCCTACAATTGCAGCACTCTTAATTAAATTTTTAACTGCATTTATGCGATTGATCTTGAAAAAGAAAGTAACAGTAACTGTCAGTGCCTTAAGTGCTAAAAAAAAGATATGCACTTTGCATCCCAAGTTTTGTGGCTTTTAGTGTTGATCTCGACCAGTTCAGCATTGAGGGATCACCTCAATTTTGGGGCGGACTATAAAAATCAGATTGTTGTCATAAGATTTCAGGTGCCATTTTAAGAGGAACAGGGCATGTTTCTCATGTCCTTCCTGACTTCTCATTAACCCACGCCATCAAACACAACTTGTCATTTATTACCCTCCTTTTGTGGAGCAAATGAGCTACATAAACAAATTGCTTTGAGAAAGCATTTGCATATGAAGCACTTTCAGGTTCAACAGATGCGACTGGAAGTTTTCAGACAAATCCTGTGCGTGGCATTTTGGTTTAATCAAAATAAGTTATATCTTAACTATAATGGGTAGAATTTGTGCACAACTGTGGGTTGAAAATCTGATATTCCCATAAATGAAATTGGCTTGTTTATTTGCTCACTCTGAAGATCAGGCCAGGCTAAATACATCAGTTGCAGCTTATAACACCTAATTGACAATGTTATTTTCGTATTCTTCTCTAAATGGCTTTCAGACTTGGCTTAGAAATATTTCATAAATTATGGGCCTGGCATTCCCTGGAAACAACTTCAAATTTAAGGCAGTTTGGGTTTTTTGATAATCGGGTTAATGTGAGTGATATTTTTGTCTGTTTTTGTAGCTTAGTGTTGGGTTTCCCATAATTTAATGCCAATAATTCTTATTTATGCTGCTATATTATGGCTTTTAGCCAAAGTGTCTAAATATACTTCCAGTGTTTTTACGTTTCATAGTTACTGTGGCAACAAGCCCTGAAGTGATTATACAACTATCGAAGATGGGCAGGATGCAAGCTTTAGCACAGAATACGCATGCTCCCAAGAAATACTTTAAATTTAATCAAGTATTGTCTTCCAGCACTTATACATACTTTCACCCCCAAAAACACCCAAGTTATATTGAAATGATTTAAAAAAGCCCAGTGAATTGGAATAGGAAATATTGTTGGATTTGTTGTATTCTGTGAATTTGAGGTGAGATTGAAAAATTCTAGAATGTTTGTGGATAATAGCCCTGAGTGTGATTCAGTTTTGAAGTTGGTGTATAAATTTCCTAGCGTGAACTCTATAATTGCAAGTCATTTTTAACCAGTCTAGAATGATCTAAAATTACTTTATTAAATGCCATGATGATATCAGTGGTAACATCAGAAATCCCCTAGGCTATTCTTGTAGCCCTAATTTTCCTATGGTTAATCCACTTAGCATTCACATCCCTGTGCACTGGGAATTTAGCACAGCCAGCTCACCTAACCTGCACATATGTGGACTGTGGGAGGGAAATCATGCAGACAGTGAATGTGTAAACTTCACACAGACGGTAGCCTGCGGGTGGAATCTAACCTGGGTTTCTGGTGCTGGGAGGCAGCAATGTTAACCTGTTGAAGTGGTTTTTCATCTTGTGGGCCATGAGCATCACTGGTTGGCCAACATCATTTCATTGTCCTTCCCTGGGATCTTTTTCAGAAAGCATGAAAACAGACACTTGGCTCCAACTAGTCCATGCTGACCATCTTCCCAATCTAAACTAATCCCACTTGCCTGTCTTTGGTCCATAACCCTCCAAACCTTTCCTATTCATTTTTTTTCTCATCCAAATCTTTTAAACATTATCTGTACCTGCATTCACCACTTCCTCTGGCAGTTCATTCCACACGTGAACCACTTTTTTGTTTTCCCAAGTTTTTTTCTCATCTCCCTTAAAAATGTGCCCCTTTAGTTTTGAACTCCCCCACCCTAGGGAAAAGACACTTGCTGTTCACCTTACTTATGCACCTCATGATTTTATAAACCTCAACTTCCTATATTGCAGCCTCTCCTCCTAATTCAAGCCCTCCATTCCTGGCAGTGTCCTGGTAGTTTTCTAAACCCTCTCCAATTTAATAATATCCTTCCTATAGCAGGAACTGTGCACAGTACTCCAATATAGGCCTCATCAGCATCCTGTAGAACCTCATGACATCCCAACCCAAAGATCTGAGCAATGAAGGCAAACATACTGAATGGCTTAACACCCTGTATATCTGTGAAGCAAGTTTAAAAAAAATAGTAACTGAACCATTGTCTGTGTTCTCCAACGCTATTCAGAGCCCTACCATTAAGTGTGTAATTCCTCCCCTTGTTTGTTTTACGAAGTAAAGTTTGTGTAGTTAGTTTGGTAAGTATAAAGCTAATACTGCATTGTTTAAATATAGGATGAAGTATTCTCCACAAGTATTGTTAAGATGTAGATGTGTACTGTACCTTTTTGAGAGAGTGGAAGCTGGTATGGACCTGGGGAAGCAGTGTGCTGAAAAAGTCAAAAATGTAACATTTGATTACGAAACAACTGGAGTTGCATTGCTATGATACATCACAAATGCCCCAAGATAGAGAATCCAACTGAATTTGAATTTTCATGTTTTAATGACATCAAACCAATGAGACATGTTTGTTTTGGGATATTTAAAATAGTAATTTGAACAATTAGTGAGAGTGGCATAGAGCGCTAACAAAAATACAGCCTGCAGAGCTCCTCTCTCTGAAAGGTATCTTTTTCATATGAAACTTGTGAAGCAGAAGACTGAAAGACCCAGGAAAGTGCAGACTAAAATATCAGGGGAAAAGTGACAACTAGCTGACTTTGAAATTTAAGTTTTTCTTTTTTTCCTAAACTTAATCGGGGTTTTATCGGATCGGTGTATTGTTGTCAAGCGGAAGGTAAATAAGTTGATCAGACAAAAGATCGCAGTGCAGATAGTTGGTGTTTCTTGGCGTTAAGGACTAAATTGTTAACTTTTTTTTAAATAGAAGGATTTTATAGTTCTTGTTGACTCCTACTTTAACATTACAAGGTGAAGTGAGCTTTTCCTGTGGGTTTGGTTCAAATTAGCAGAAAGGTTTACCCTGTATCGTAACAGTATTAAAGAGAAATACCATATAAAGGAAAGGGGTGCCTGTGTGGTGGAAGTTGTATTTGGAGATTGTTCACATGGTTTTTGAGGGGGTGTGTAAGTCTCACAACTGAGTTAGATTTTAGGCCATTGATGCATGACTGTAATGAGTTGACAATGTTCCATTTAACCACTTTAGGGCGGCATGGTGGCTTAATGGTTAGCACTGCTGCCTCAGTGCCAGGGACCAGGGTTCGATTCCAGTTTCTGGTGACTGTCTGTGTGAAGTTTGCATGTTCTCCCAGTGTCTGCGTGGGTTTCCCCTGGGTGCTCCAGTTTCCTCCCACAATCCAAAAGTGTACAGGTTAGGTGATTTTGACCATGCTAAATTGCAGTGTTCAGGAATGTGTAGGCTAGGTGCATTTAGTTATGGGTAAATGTAGAGCAATAGGGTTGGGGAATGGATTCAGTTGGGTATTCTTTGAAAGGTCATTGTGGACTTGTGCTGAATGGCTTGTTTCCACACCGTAGGGGTTCTATCAGACTTCTGAGTCTGATTAGCCAGATAACCAGGCAATTTTCAAATGATGATAAAAACATCAGTGGATTTTAGCTGAACTTTGCTTTGTGGTGTAGAGAAATGCTATATTTGGATCAGACATTGTTGCTTAAAGACAGCTTCAACATTGATTGTTGTTTGTGAATTTAATGCTTAAAAATTGAAATAAATATTGTAACCTCTGACTTTTTGGCTGAATCACTACACTATATCTTTCCAAGGAGTTGATGTTGATGGCTTTGGAATAAAAGCCAAAAGCTGGGATTTCAAGTAAGCATGGTTTGGCTAGATTGTGAGCAAAAGGAGTATGAAATGAGGTGTTAAATACACTTTTGTAAATGTGGATTTAATTTTTTGTGAATGATCTTTGATTTCTTTTTACAATAGGTGACATGGGAGTAGGGAAGTCATGTTTACTTCATCAATTTACAGAAAAGAAATGTAAGTAAATGCTGTGAATATGGAGGAATGATTGAGTATAAACTCTGGCTCATGTTAGTACCCTAACTCCAAGTTTTCTATTGAAATGTGGTTTGTGTTTTTGTATCCTGATTATTTTTCTTAAAAAGGGAATAACTATTAGACAGCACATTTAGTCAATAACCCAAAGCTGCTATTGAGTGGGAGATTCTCTAATATATGCTGTTGTCAATGTTTTGTCTGCATGCAGCAGGGTGGGTAGTTTTTCAATATTTCCCTCCCAACTGAGGGGAAGGCTCTTACATTTATTCCAGTGCATACACGATGGCAGAGTGGGTGCATGTTAAATTTTTGTAATTGCATTCCATTCTTTGCAAATGCTGATTCTATGTGCTGAATTGCATTCGTTGAGCTCTTGTAGCAGCATCAGATTGTAATGATCAGCAAAGTGTATATTTTTGAACCAAATATTCTGAAAAGCCTTTAAACCAGAGTCCAAGAGCTGATCTGTCAACTGATTATTTCGCTCACTGTTCTCATTCTACAATTTGCATTCATGGTTCCAGCCACTCCTCCCCTTCCCCGCATCATTGAATTAAAAAGCTAATAAAAATTGTTTTCAACTTAAATTATGTCAAGATTGCTATTCTCAAGTGTCTTTTCTATGTAAATTTTCCTTTCATCTTTGAAAAATAAGAGAATTTCTTAACACCTCAGCTACAAATTGAGTTATATTTTGAGGGGCAACTATGATAACAACAACATGATGTCATATGATTTTAATAGCTAGCTGCATTATAGTTAATATGAACAAATGGATGTTTAGTCCAATTGGCATATGAGCCTAGAAAGCCATCTAAGCTGTCATGACTTGCCAATAAAAGGAGAAAAATTGAAATAATAAGTCCATTTTTATTTCTGTTGTAATTCCATCCCATTTTGTCTCAGAGACTTGGAGTTAATCTGTTACTAAGATCTGACAGTGCCACAGTCAGTTGGCTGCTTAATCCTCTTTGGGAAGGATGGAAGGAGACCGACAAAGTGGAAATGCTTTTTAACTCCACCCAGCACCCCTCTCAGAATGCATCATATTTGATTGAACTGTAATTTACTGCTCCAGTTTGATTCACCAGAGCTCGTTTGTATTAAGCAATTGTGCTTTCAAATATCTGACTCTATTTATTTAAAATTTAATAGGCTGTTATTTTTATAACTCACTCACTCTTGAAAACCATTGTAAGTTTTTTTTTCTAAGAGGAGGCAACGCCCTCGTGCTATTGTCACTGAGCTATTAATCTGGGGACCCGGGTTTGAATCTCTCCATGGCAGATGGTAGAATTTGAATTCAATAAATAAGTCTGGAATTAAGGGTATAATGATGACCATAAATGGGCCCTTTGGCCCATCAAGTCCACACCGACCCTTTAAAGAGTAACCCACCCAGACCCATTCTCCTACCCTACTACTCTACATTTTCCCCTGACTAATGCACCTAACCTACATGTCCCTGAGTACTCTGGGCAACTTAGCATGACCAATCCACTACCCTGCACATGTTTGGACTGTGGGAGGAAACCAGAGCACCCAGGGGAAATATGGGGCGCATGTGCAAACTCTGCACAGACAGTCACCTGAGGCTGCAATAAGGTCCTTGGTGCTGTGAGGCAGCAGTGCTAACCACTGAGCCACCATAAACAACAAACCTTCAATGTAAGGTGCAGGCACTGCAGGGATTTGAAATCAGGACCTCCTAATTATGAGGCGGGTGCTTTAACCAACTAAGCCATGACACCACACTGATTGTTGGAGGAAATAACCTATCTGGTTCACTAATATCCTTTTTAGAGAAGGACGTTGCTGTCCTTATGTCATCTGGACTACATGTGACACCAGACCCAGGCCAATGTGGTTGATTCTTAACTGCTGTCTGGGATAAGCAATAAATGCTGGCTTCCTGACATTGGCATCATCCCATGAAATTTTTAAAAAGGGGTAGAAGCAGGACTGCACACCAAGTCCTTGAAGGTGTCATTGTTGTTGCTGTAATTTACTCCAGTTACTTGAAGTGTCTTAGAAATGGGTTGGTTGTAAAAGAAGGTAGAGGAGCAGAACTCTGGTAAAAAGTTTTCTGATGTGCGTATGCAATTATTTTCTCAGTGATCAATAACTCATTACCAATGAATTTCTAACTTAAAGTAGACCCATTTGGCATGAATGTTAATTTCACAGTATTTTATGTCGTAAAATACTGTGGCTCAGTGGTTAGTGCTGCTGCCTCAGTGCTTGGGACCTGGATTCGATTTTTTCCCCCCTCAGGGAACTGTGCTAACTCCACACAGACATTGTCTCCTCGTCTGTGGGTTTCCTCTGGGTGTTCTAGTTTCCTCGCATAACGCAAACATGTGCAGGTTAGGTGAATTGGCCATCCTAAATTGCTCAGTGTTAGGTGTATTAGTCAGGGGTAAATATAGGGTAGGGGAATGGGTCTGGGTGGCTTACTCTTCAGAGGGTCGTTGTAGATTTGTTGGACCATTTGTCATTAGATTACATTCCCAATAGCATTGTGTAAAATGTAATTGGATAATGAATGTGTTGATAACGAAGTGCCTCCTAAGCACTTCTGAAATTTTTCTTTCTTTTTGTTTCTTCATTTTTGACCATTACCTGGACTGCTGTCTTGTCTAACTTTGTTATTTTCTGCTGACTTAGTGTAAATATGATGCGGCATTCCCGTCTCTTGATCTTTTCACTTTTCTCCTACTTCCAAGTAGATGCGTTGTTATATCAAGAAGCAAGACTAACTGAAAACATTAGAGAATGCTGTTTCTTAAATTCCTTTGAATTCAAATTTTTGGAAAAGATTACTGCACCTTTTTCAGACTCATGGACATTTCATAGCTCTAGTTAATTAGATACCTGAGGAACACTTTTAGAAAATTTAATGTGTTCTTAAGAGTCAGCATATGCACACCAAGACCGGAATGTCACAGCTTTGAGGCAAAGCTGGCTGAAGTTCCTTTGTGAATTTAGAGGTTTGAAAATGAGTTTGTTTTCGTTATTCCAAGGTTCTTCTTCGATTGATATTCTTTGCCTAAATGTAATTTTCATTTTAAGTTTTTTTTTTTTTCCCCCCAATTTTATAGTTATGGCTGATTGTCCCCACACAATTGGGGTAGAATTTGGAACCCGAATAATTGAAGTTAGTGGTCAGAAGATCAAACTTCAGATCTGGGACACAGCTGGCCAAGAACGGTTTAGAGCTGTTACGCGAAGCTACTATAGAGGTGCTGCTGGAGCTCTCATGGTTTATGATATTACCAGGTAATTATACAAGATCATTCTTGATATTCTGTTTGGAGTATTGTTGGACTGTAAATGGTAGTTACCGAACACAACCCATTTTAATGGTGAACATGATAGCTTGCTGTAGGTAAGATTGTAATTGCTTTTGCTTGATCAGGATTCTGATATATTTGATATGTCAATCTTCCTGCAGTGTCAATTTTCTGGGAGAGAGTGAGGACTGCAGATGTTGGAGATCAGAGCTGAAAAATGTGGTGCTGGAGAAGCGCAGCAGGTCAGGCAGCATCCAAGGAGCAGGAGAATCATGCCCGAAACGTTGATTCTCCTGCTCCTTGGATATTACCTGACCTGCTGCACTTTTCCAGCAACACATTTTTCAGTGTCAATTTTCTGTGCTACTTCACTATCTTGATGCTTGATCATTTGCTTGCGATGTTAGAATTTGCATGTTTCTCTACCCTTTGTGTTTTTTAAAGTGCAGTGAAGGCAAATGAAATGTTGACCTTGCAAGGTCAACAAAGTATAACAGTAGAGAATTTTTGCCACAGCTACACAGGGCTTTGAGAGCACACCTAGACAGGTTTGCACTTTACTTGAGGAGGGACGTTCTTCATTTGGAGGCTGTTCAGAGACGATGCCCAAGGCTGTTTTCTGAGACAAAGGAGTTCCCCTGCAAGGACAGCTTGAGCAGGTCAGGCCTATCCTGAGTTTAGTAGAATGAGTGATTTAATGGAAGTGTATGAGACACTGCTTGACAGAGCAGATGTTTAGTGGATGCTTTTCCATCCTGGGTAACCTCGAACTAGGGGTAACAGTTTAAATTCAAGGGTCTACAAATTTAAGCCAGGTGTGAAATTTCTTCTGAATCCTCATCCCTGGTGAGCAGTGGAAGACTGGTTATTGATTGTTCAAGGCGGAGTTAGGTTTTGGCAAGTCTGAGAGTAAAGTGAAGTAAAGCCACATCAGGTCAGCCTTGACCTTATTGATTGCGGTAGGTTCAGGGAATGTAATGGCCTACTCTTATTGCTTATGTTCATAGCTCAGTGAACACAGCAGTGATGGAGAAATGTGGGTTTGTATAAGTTGAGACATGGGCAGTTTTTTTTTATTTCTAAAATCTCGTCCTTATGAATGAAATATGGGAGGTCAACTTCTCCCAAGTTTCTGCCTATATTAAATTACCTGTTTTATTGGGCAGGCAAGTTTTTTTTAAGTACACCTTTTCTTACAGCAGCATGTGCTGATTAATTGAATAATACTTTTTTGTATTTAATTATAATATCTTGCAACTTTCTTTTCTAGGAGAAGTACTTATAACCATCTTAGCAGCTGGCTTACAGATGCAAGAAACTTAACGAATCCAAATACTGTAAGTTAAATGGCTTAAATTATGCATCATCTGGTTTTAAAGTATTCTTACCCCCCTTATCCCAACACAAATAAGCAGTTTCAATTTGCTGTGCACAGCCTGAGTCTCCGGTTAGGAATGTATTCATGTGATCTGAAATCTCTACTAATCATTATCATCTGAGTTGACACATTCTAGATTGCTGGTAATATTCAGTGCTAATACTGGTGTGGAGACTTTCACTTTTCTCTGGAAGGAGGAAAATGTGAAAACCTTGTCCACTTGGTATAAAACCAGTAATTTTATAGTTTGTTAGTTGACGTGCAGAAACCAAGAACTACAGGTAATTTGTACAATGTACTTGGCTATTTACACTGATGCAAAATGCAGATGATGGAAATCTGAAATAACAGTACTGGAGAAACACAGCAGGTCTGGCAGCATTTCCTAAACAAATGGTTATCCATTCAAGTCCCTGTTTCCTGTTTGGAAGAGGAGAGAGATGGAAAGGGGATTGTTTTTATTTCATAGAAAAGATGAGGAGGAACAAGTGGAACAAAGAATGGTTGGAAGACTAGAGGTCATGGTGTCATAGAGCAGCACGCAAAGTGAGTGGTATTAATTGCCAAGAATGGGGGGATTTTGGATTGTGGGAAGAAGGTGGATGTGAGCTTTGGAGTTGGGAACTGAAAGCTTTTCAGAGCTGATGAGGTCAGTGACTCTTAAAAACAGCAGCTTGATCTTCATTGGTTGGGACATGGTCTAGGAGGAGATGAAAGTAGCGTGTGAGAATTGGTGCTCCACCTACAAAGTCAGTTTTACCTGAGAACGACCTAACACCTACCCTGGGTCCCAGTCTCCTCTTGACAACCATTAACACACACTTTCACTTTTGTTCAGTGACACCTGGAGCAATTACTTATTCTATCCCAATCCCATTGACTAAATTAATGAATTGTCAACCAGCCAAGTACCAAAAAAAACTTGTCTCATGTACATTGCAATATTTCTTGAAATTGTAATGTGTAGAAACATTGCAAGCTAGATTGTAGGGTTAAAACCATTCTAGCAGTAGATCCTCTGTGCTTACCATCTCTAACCCAAATGCATACTGTAAACTGGAAAACAATACGATCTGATTTTTATAAACTTTGCAGGTTAATTTTACCTATCATGTTCACTGGCAGTAGCAACATTAGGCGTCTTGTGTAAATTTTATACCAGATTAAAGTTAAGCTTTGTTCTGGTTTTGACTAACGAGAATGACCTGTGTTCAGATTCCATATCTGTACCAAGGCAAACTTTAAATCTACAAGTTGTGGTATATCCACTTGGGTTGTGCAGCATTCAAACCAGCTTGTACAGTTCAAAATAAACTTGGGGAAAATTGGTATTCAAGAATATGTACCTCATTTTGTTTGCACAGGTGATTATCCTAATAGGAAATAAAGCAGACCTTGAAGCTCAACGAGATGTAACATATGAAGAAGCCAAGCAGTTTGCTGAAGAAAATGGTAAGTTTAAGCCTGAAGAAAATATTAGCATGCTGACTTTTAGTGTTTGAAAAACAGTTGATTATGGTGTTTCCATACAGAAATCTTAAAGTTTGGTTCCATGATCCAAATAATTGTTTTGTGGGTGTGAGGAATGAAATATGAGCTGCTAATGCATTGATCCATGCACCCTTACCTCTTGCAAAGGAAGGGCTCCAACAAAGTATTTGCTGGTTTAAGTGGAACTGTGAATGATCGGGAGTCTGATTGTGATCTACAGTGCTCATCAGTGATGTCATACAAAATGCTGTTCAGTGTTTCCCTTTAAATGCCTTTGCCTAACTATTAGGAGAAAGTGGTGACTGCATCTGCAGGAGATCACAGTAGAAAATGTGGTGTTGGAAAAGCACAGCAGGTCAGGCAGCATCAGGGAGCAAGAGAATCGACATTTCGGATAAAAGTCCTTCATCAGAAACTGCAATTCTCGTGCTCCTCGGATGCTGCCTGACCTGCTGTGCTTTTTCAATGCCACACTCTCTTGACTTTGTCTAACTATTGCTTGGTATTTGTCAGGTTTAAGCACTCATAACAATTTTCTTATTCCCCTTGGCCCATTTGATGTATTGCATGCTTTGTCTTTTTCAGATGTTGCCTTTAAAATGGTCTCCTTTCTATCCATGTACATTTGTAGTCTAAGATTTTATAATAAGGAGAACATTAGTACGGTAGAGGGAGATGACCTTCATGCTAATATTAAATACCTAGAATCTGTTTGGATGCAACTAAGAAACTGCAACAGACCCAAAATATTGGGAATTTTGTAGAGTTCAAAACAGCCATAATGTAAATCAAAACGAGAAGTGCATGTAACAGTTAAGTTTATCCAGTCTGTTTTAAATTGAATTTCCCATCCCATGATAACCTTAATGAGCAGACATGATCTGGAGAATGAATTCTTGGAATATGATAGGTGATTATCTAGGGCATTATGGTGAGCTAACAAGAGAATGGGCTAATTTAAATCTCATTGTGCAATGTGAAAGGGCTAACACATTTATGTAGAATTCCATCATATTTTAAAGTAATATAGTTCATTAAGAAATTAGAATCATTAGTCTAAAAAACCTGGATTGGGAGATGACTTTTTAAGGTGTGATGGGCAAAGGCTAATTTTTTTAAAAATGAACACCGTTTTCAGCAAGACCTTTTTTTATGGGAAGCTAGGGAAGAGATTCCTGAACCCCATTGAGATATTTGTATCATTGACAGCTATGAGTGAGATGCAGGAAAAGTGGAGAGTGGCTGATGTGATGCTATTATTTTAAGAAGGGTGGTAAGGAAAGGCTAGAGAATTATAGACTGGTGTGCCTGACATCAGTGGTAGGTAAATTGTTGGAGGGTAGTTTGAGAGACAGGATCCAATGTATTTGGAAAGGCATGGACTGATTATGGATAGTCAACGTGGCTTTGCATGGGAATAATGTCTCACCAACTTGATTGACTTTTTTTGTTTTGAAGAGTGACAAAGAAGATTGAAGGCAGAGCAGTAGACATTGCCAATATACACTTCAGCAAGGTGTTCAACAAGGTTTCACATGGTCGTCTGGTTAGCAAGGTCAAGTCACATGGAATTCAGGGAAGGTCTAGCCAATTAGGTACAAAATTGGCTTGATTGTAGAAGACCGTATGATGGCAGACGTTTGTTTTCTGGGCTGGAGGCCTGTGACCAGTGTAGTGCTATAAGGATCGGTGCTGGGTTCACTGCTTTTTGTCACTTGTATTCACATCCAAATCATTTATATAAGGATGGTTAGTATGCTTGCAGGTGATACCGAAAATAGATGCAATTTAAATTACATAATGAAGTGAAATAGTGGTTTTGTAACTTATGTACGTAAGATGATTTTATAATTGGGTGGAATTGCTTCAAGAGCAACAAGATGGTTACTGTAGTTTAAATGTAATATAGCAATTATAGAGTCAGATGTATAGCACAGAAACAGACCCTTCAGTCTAACTTGTCCATGCTGACCAGGTATCCTAACCCAATTTTAGTCCCACTTGCCAGCACCCGGCCCACCCCCCCAACCCACCCAGATGCCCTCTCAACATTGTAACTGTTGTAGCCTCCACCACCTCCTCCCTCTTTCTTAATTTATTGTACAAGTGTGAAAAGTGCATTGGGTCACTATGTTGTGGTGAAGTAACGAATTGGGTTAAACATTGATCGCATTTTTTTAAAAACCAAACAGAATTCTTAGTGTGGAAACAGCCTAGCAAGTTCACACTGACCCTCCTGAAGAGTAACTTAGGTTACTAATTCCTGTACCCTATTGCTTTATATTTGCCCCTGACTAATCTACCCAACTCCCACGTCCCTGAACACTGGCCAATTCATCAAACCTTCACATCTTTGGATTGTGGGAGCACCTAGAGGAAACCCATGCAGACACTGTACAGACTTCACGTGGTCACTCGAGGCTGGAACCTAACTTGGGTCTCTGGCGCTGTCGGCAGCAGTGCTAACCACTGAACAACCATGCAGTGCACTGTTTTGTATAGTGAATTTTAAAGTCTTTCTATAAATGACTCTTACTGTTAAAATATTTTTGTCCATTGGGCACTGCTTAATTGAATAACCAAAAATGTCTAGGAAATCTTTGATTAATTTAGTAAACTAATAACCAATTGGTTATGGAGAATTGCTGTTTAAACACCAGAATCCATGGGTAAAAACACTGGTTCCCTGCTGTTTTCTAGCATTTCATCACATATCAAGATTAGGGTATAATTTAATCCAAATCATTAAAGAAATGAGTGTGGCGTATATGCTGTGGATAGTATGTTTAGTAAAATTTTCCACTGTATTGAGCAGTGTAAAGAATGTGTAGTGACCACCCTAATGGAAATCCATTTGATATTTACTGACTGGAGGCTGTTGGGGCCCTTTTGTATGTACTAGAATTTTACTTGAGTAATCTAAAACTGATCTTTGTCTTCAACAACTTCAAGTAGTTATGTTTGTTTAAATGCATTTACCAGTCTTAACCATTCCCTATACAAAAAAATTTTGCATTCTTCAAATCCATATGAACTGTATGCATAATAAGGGCATTTAATTCAACTTCTGTAGTAAGGAATTTTGCAGATTGACGTCCCTCTGCGAGGATAAACTTCTACTCTTCTGTTTTAATGGGCAAACCATTAGTTCCGAGTGTGCTCTGGTCTAACCAGGATCAAAAAGGGCACGAACACCTCTGCATCTAGCCTGTCAAACCTCCAGGATTCTTGTGTTTCAAGAAGGTTTCCTCATTTTTTTAAATCTAATGAGGACAGGCCCAACCTGCTCAGTCTTTGCTCATGTGAAAAAAACAAGTCCCTTCTTACCTCAGATCAGATGCCTTCAACCCCATCTACACTGTTGTTGGAGGCATATTGAATTTGCATTTGCCATTCTATCAACTAGTGTTCATGTGTATCAGCCTTTCAAATGCTTTTAGATCCCCACTTCTTGTCATCACCTAATAAAGATTTAGATCTCTGTACTGAAGTCTTCATATAAAATAGGATATCAACACGGAATGGTCTTTTGTGGTTCCTTATTTCTAATCTTTCTCCAACACAAGCAGCATCCACATTATTCTAATGTATATTCTTCCATGGGATGTGAGCATCCCTGACAAGGCCAACATTTTATTGTTCTTGATCAGCTTGTGTGAGCTATCTTTTTTTTTGAAGTACAATCTGTAGTATGCTTAGTAGTTAAGGGAATTATATTGACAGTGTGTATTACTGTGTGGCTATTTATTGCTATGAGTTAAATATTTTGTGGGTGGGGAGAAAAGCTGTTATCAAGGGAGAAGGGCCACCATTTTACTCGTTCAGCTTTGTAGCGTTTACAATATGTAGTGTTATTCTATTGTGGTTTTGTGCTGCACAAGAAGTTACAACCCAAATTGGGAGTCAAATCTACATGTCATTCTTTTAATGCACTAAAACTGTGAAGCTCCTATTTGCATTGTGCCCTGTTTCCCTCTTTCGGACATGCCCAGTTACCCTCCCCACATAGGAAACTGCTCACAAAGCCATCAGATTTGGTACTGGACAGTAATGCAGAATATGTAACTGTGGAATTGTTTCTTGTAACTTGACGGTAAATCTGGATCTGTGAGGCATTTGTTGACTTGATCTATGGTCATTTCAAGCATCTGGATTCTGCTTTTGTATCTTCCTGTCTAATGGGGAAAATTTCTGAGCTTCTAATAGTTTTATTTTATTTTGCTACAGGTCTGCTATTCCTTGAAGCAAGTGCAAAAACGTAAGTGTGCTGCTTCATGTGCATCACCTGGGTGAGCTTAGTTCCAGGGTCTGTGAATAATTCCACTTGAAATTCTTTTTTACTGTAAGCTATAAACTCTTGTGAAGTCTTGTCATTTTTTCTACTGCTGTTTTAGTGTGTCCAAGGTGTTAATGTTTTGAAGCATATCTTTCGTTTGGGACTTTATGAACTAAATTTATATTGATCTGTATCTTTCCCTAACATGACCTTTGATTCTGTTCTATTCCCTCTTAAGAAAATTTCTGCACATTATAGGGAGGGTTTTTATGTTCTTGATGACCTTGTCATTGTTACAGCGTTTGGCCTGGTTTTATGAAATCACTAAGTTATTGAGTGGCTCTGTACTCTGAGAGTTTTTTTTAGAGATTGGACAGAAGTGTGTGGATCTGTCCAGGTAGTATTTCACATGAGACAAGAATTCATTTTAATTTTGAATATTTTATTTATTATAAAGAAACATTACTTTTTTTGTTCTTTTTAGAGGTGAGAATGTTGAAGATGCTTTCCTGGAAGCTGCCAAGAAAATCTACCAGAACATCCAGGATGGCAGTCTGGATCTCAATGCTGCTGAATCTGGAGTACAGCACAAACCCTCTGCTCCTCAGGGTGGTCGACTAATCAGTGAACCCCAACCCCAGAGAGAAGGCTGCGGCTGCTAGTGATGTTCAGCCAGCCAACCTCTTGATCTTTCACATCTTTCTCTTGTGTCTTTGTCAAAGCAGTATTTCTAGCTGCCTCCTCGTCTGCCGATAATCTGACAGGATAAATTTTGCTGCTGTGACAACAGTTTAACACGATGATAAATGGCTCTTCGCTAAACCACTGTAGATGTTTATCAGGTTACAAGGAAATGAGTAGAGTAATAAAACCTCTCCTGCATGGAATTTAGAATTGAAATATTTTCTTACTTGTTCTTGTGGTAGTTCCTCCTCATCCCTCGATCTGTGATCTGACTTCAGTGCCCCGTCAGCTAAACTCCATGCTGACATTGCCTAATTTAATTCCCTCCCTCACAGGGGCTACAGGCATAACCTTGCTGTTCATTCAAAAGGAAAGTGTACAGTTTAAAAACCCTCCTGTTCTGCCATACAACTGTTGTCTATGCTGTTCAAAGTTAATGATAGGTTCTTTGACTGTGAACCGACATCCAACTCAAACCAGAAAGGGTGTCTGTAACGTGTAGAGTGTGCTTGTTGCTGTTCATAAGATCCCCACCCAGTTACATGTTTTCATGGGGTTCTAATTCCAGCTCTTTGTCTTAACCTTGCACAGGGGAATGGCTATTACTCATCTTTCCCTCAAGACGCAAACTAAGGCTTTAGTGTGCTTTTTGTCATTTTATTCTTTACATTTATTAACATCATACGTAAATATGTATAAAATTTGAAGGAACTGAACTAACATTTAAATACATCTGTGTATATGATTTTAATGAAGAAACAAATTGATCACTGGCACTATAAGTACCAGTTTGTACAGAACAATCTAAGAGACCATGTTGCCCATTAAGCACAGAATGAATAATATCACATTTTAAAAAGAAACAAGCAGTACTTTAACACTATTTGAGTTTCATATTCTCTTGTCTTGTTCCATCATTGCACTGTGGAAAATCTCTACCGCTAATAATCCTGTTGTTGTGCAATCAACCATGTAATGTTCTCTATAGATGTCTTGCATTTATGGCTGTATTTACTGCCTTACATCATTCAAAAAAAAAACTGGGTGAATGAATGCAAACCTGTGCTTTTAACTCAATTCAATACATGTAGGTGCAATTGTCCTTAATGTACTGGATAGCCAAATTCTATTCAAAAAGCAGACTTTAAGGGAAATTTATTTTTAAAAAACTTGTTCACTGTATTAAACACTTGGGGTAGGGTGATTCTGATTTCACTTTCAAGTAATGAAAGTAGCTTAAATATCAAATGGTGATTCAGCACGTTTTTACCTCGGGTGGCGTAATTGTGGTTAATGCTAATTAATGATCTGCATCTTCAGTTGTGTATAAAATGGGTCTGTACTGTTTAAGCACTATTTCTATCAAGAAATTAATAATGTTCAAAATCCCCAAAACATTGACATGAGCAGTTAAAGCTTCTCACCCTTATAGAAAAATGGGATCCTGTACAGAGATGCTGTGGCAAGGCCAAAACTGGAATCTGCAATATATTGAAAATTTTGTCAATTTGTACACTGTCCCTTCTTTGTAGTGTCGCTATTAATTTTTAAGAGCGCAAGGCTTTTTGTTGATTTTACGTGGGAATATTGTCAAAGGCAATATGGTTAGGAGTTTCCTGTCTTGATTAATGTTAAGCCTTTGCTTTACTGAGGTGTTGCCCAGGGACCATGGCCTGCAGGTACAACATGCAGGAATTGACAGTGTTTCATTCTAAATTTGTGAAAGTTTTTTGCTTTAGTTATTAGATGGTATGAGATCTGAACTACTCCTGAACAGCTTACAGTAGGACTTGTTTATATCTGTGACAAATTTACTTTGAACTGCTGTATCTTTCATTTGATGGAACAAATGCTATTAATCTGAATATTTGTAAATAAAGTACCTGTATCTAGTTAATTTGTCCTTGTACTCTTTTTAAGAATGTAATTACATATGATCATCCTGCCTCTAAGCAGTTATTAATTGGCATTCCTCAATGTGGCAGATAAGGAGCTAGATGTGTGCAGTGCCCTGGCAATGCAATGTATACTTTGAAAATAAACAGTTCATGCCAGGTTTTTGTAGCCAAATGGCACTGAACTTGGGATTTGTGGAATAAATTATGGAAGTTGGCAAACCTTCCTGAGTTGCCTTTTTTTTTTCTTGAAACCTTTTTTTACAAATATCAGCTTGGGGACATTTCACATGCAGGTACAGCAGGTAGTGAAGAAGGCTAATAGCATGCTGGCCTTCATAACAAGAGGGATTGAGTATAGAAGCAAAGAGGTTCTTCTGCAGCTGTACAGGGCCCTGGTGAGACCACACCTGGAGTACTGTGTGCAGTTCTGGTCTCCAAATTTGAGGAAAGACATTCTGGCTATTGAGGGAGTGCAGCATAGGTTCACAAGGTCAATTCCTGGAATGGCGGGACTACCTTACACTGAAAGACTTGAGTGACTGAGCTTGTATACCCTTGAGTTTAGAAGACTGAGAGGGGATTTGATTGAGGCATATAAGATTATTAAAGGATTGGACATTCTGGAGGCAGGAAACATGTTTCCGCTGATGGGTGAGTGCTGAACCAGAGGACACAGCTTAAAAATACAGGGTAGACCATTTAAGACAGAGGAGGAAAAACTTCTTCACACGGAGTGGTGGCTGTGTGGAATGCTCTGCCCCAGAGGGCAGTGGAGGCCCAGTCTCTGGATTCATTTAAGAGAGTTGGATAGTGGAATCAAGGGTTATGGAGATAAGGCAGGAACAGGATACTGATTAAGGATGATCAGCCATGATTATATTGAATGGTGGTGCTGGCTCGAAGGGCAGAACAGCCTACTCCTGCACCTATTGTCTATTCACTAAATGTTGTGCAACAGTAACCAATTGGAGTGAGTTAGAATGCAGACTTGAATATTCATCAGTTTGTTCTAAATCTTGTATCTTGATTCAGAAACTTAAACTCTGCATTTATAGTATTTTAAATTTTTAGCATTCTGTTTGTATCTACAAACATAAATGCATTCCAAGGCTTCCCTTTTATAATAGGAATTATATTATAAAAAGTAAAATGCCAATAATAGGTATTTTTGACCAGGATTTAACCTTGTGCTATTTCACTTCTGGTCTGCATATATTCTTGGTTAATTATCAGCTGTTTGGTTTTATATTCTCAGCTTAGTGATTTTTGGGAGCTCCTGGTTCATTTCTGCCATTTGATTGTCCTCTCAAACTGAATTGTTGCGTAACAGATTTTCCTTATTCCTGGGCTTGTTGTAAGCTGTTCCTCCTTTTTTATATAGGCTCTGTCCTCTTCCAAGTGGTCATCATTCTTGACTGAATTGTGTTCTGTAACTCTTCCCTCTCATCTCCCGTTCATCTCTACTTATCAACTTGTTCAATTGAGACTGCTGGGACAATGCAATGCTCAAGTCAAAAAATCCTTGGCTGCCTTGTGAATTTTACAGCCTGATAACAGTACAATTTTTTTTTTTGTAAGATGATCACATTCTTTCTACTCCGTGTCACCCAAACCATAGCCAGTGCATCTGTCAGTCTCTGTCTTGCATATTCTGCATGCATACTGGGAATCCTTGAACTTCCCCCACTTGGAAGCTATTAACTTGTAACAGTGTAATGGTGGTGAGGGATGTAGATGTGTAAGTGGCTGTGGATCCCTCTTTAAGAACACTGGCTTGTAAGGCAGTTTCACTTTATACAGAAGCCAGATGTTTAGGTCACAGTTTGGAGGGGTAGGCTGGGGGTGGGAGACAGGATTTTAACGTTTCTTCACCCCCCCCCCCCATGGTGACTACAGCTGTCTTTGCACTAGTCTCATCATTATTTGCCTGCTGGCACTGGACCCAGTCATCAACATGTTATCAATTCCAAAGACACATTGTTTCATTTCTCTGAAATGGTTTTGCAATCAGTTAAGGTGCAGAAGGTGGCCATTTATACTGCATCTTCTTCTCTCAAACGAAACTATTCTAACCCCTCCAAATATCATCTCAACCAAACGTTTTCATTCCTGGAATTCATATAAATCTATTCTGCATTGGGGTACGCTAATCTTCACTTCCTCCAGCGTTCACTTTCTTCCTGATGTTCAGAGTAACACGATGTTTCAGCTGGGGTTTTAACTTGTACTGAATTTGTACAACCCCCACAAGGGAAACATGTGTGCCCCTGTTAAAGTGTAACATGCTTCACTGTTTCCATGTTATGCTGCCTTTAGTGACTTGTGCACCCGTACACCCAGTCTTTATTCGTGCATACCCTTTAAAGTCCTACTACTCTATACTGTCTCCATGTTCTTCCTATCAATATTTACACCTTTAGTACTAGAACCTGCTCACACCACCAAGTTGGCAGTGTGCTTTGGAAGCTCTATGTTCTCCTCTGTTTACAATGCTTTCAAACCTTCTATCAGATGCAAGCGTTGCAAGTGAGATTGAGTGTAGATGCACAAGATTGTGACACCTTTAAGGAAGTCAAGAAAAACTGTTCAGATTAGCTACCAAAATACAATAAATTTGTTTTTGTTGGTGTTACGGTCTTTATAGATGGTTGACCACCATGGATCTCTGCCTTTGTCCAATACTGCCCTCACAACAAAAGTCAGCTGCATCTTGACTATTATATTGATTATCCACTTTCTCCTCTGCTTCCCTCTTGTTTTCATTCCAATTATAAGTCTAACAATGATGTGTCTGAAGTATTTTTTTTCCCCCTTGTATCTTTTCCAGCACTACTGCACTATTTATCTGTAAGGTACACATCTCTAATTCTTTTTATTCTTTGTCCATGCCTCCCAACTGGACCACATGGATTAGTGTATCATTTGGTATTCGCTTCCTCCATTTCTTTGTTACCTTAGTTCATCATTCAGACAAATCTGGGCTTGGCCATCTTGGTTGCCTCGTTGCTCGGTCACATCTGCAGTCTATGATAATCCGCTTGAAATAAGTAAATTTTCTTTTTGCCCTCATGACCTGTCCGATTGCCTAATGATCTTCGTATTGCTGCGTATTCCATGCTGTCCACTCCTTGCTTTCATTTCATTTACAATTTCCTGTCGTCTCTCTTCCAATTCTGCAATGTGCACAGTGCCATCTGTGTTGCTGGAATTGATGTTCAGTTCCTCCAATTTGAACAGAACTGAATGAACTCCGTTGAATTTTTGTTTTGATTGGAGAACTGACCAATTGTATATCAATTCTAAGCACTGATTTCAGTGTAGGTTCTGAATATCCTTATTTCTGCCCACTTCTAGTTTGTCTGAGCAGTTATTTCTTGATGTTGATTTGTGAAATGTGTTCTCCATGCATTGCCACTTATACTTTGTGCATGCAGGTATCATTCATTGACTGAAGTTATAAAAACCTCTTGTTCTGAATCCTGACTGGCCATCATCTATTCCCATTTATTCAAGTACAAGCAGATACAGATTGAAGATTTTGGCAAGAGATGAAGGAGGGTAATGTGAACAATTACTCCCTTTATTTCAAAAATACTTCATCTCTTAAGCAGTTTGGTTCTGTACAGTAGTTTATGAAGAAACAACCATTGGAGTGTGATTATGCAGCAAACAAACACCAGGTGTTTCTTGTACAAGGTTATATTTGAGGCACCAGATGTGGGGAGAACGAGTCTAGTAATTGATGAGCTTCAGAGAGACCTTTGACTTCCCTCCCTGCACCTTTAGCAGCACAATTACCATCCTCCTTTTGCTGTATAAGAGTAAGTGTTGGCAGGCCGAAGAAACCAGGTTTGTTCTTGCATTCCCTTTCACACAGTTTCTCTCTCTCTTTCCCCCCCCCCCCCCCTTCTTCCTTCCGTCTGTCCCTTCCTTCCTTCCTTCCGTCCCTCCCTCTTCTCCCCCCCCCCCCTTGCTAATGAGTGTTGTAGAGGCAGAGACGACGAAAGACATTTTAAAGTGATTATATTTGTGCTGGGGTAGGGTGGAGTAGGACTGACCAAATCACTCTAGGTCAGCTTGATTTGAATGGATTAAAATATCCTAGCAACAATATCAGTTCTTCCCACACCTATGTAAAGTTTTATCCTTGACTTCATTTTTTCCTTCAATATGAGGTTGCAAAGTTATCCCAATTTTTGTTGTGACTGCTGAACATCAAAACCTTTACCTATATTAACTAAGATTATTTAGTCTGACCACTGCAATCTTTTTGAGCTCTGCTTGAACATAGACTTTTTCACCTGCCACACTTTTGAACTCCTCCTGTCTTCTAGTTAGAGCAGTTCTATTCCCATCTTGCTGCTGGCCTTTGTTTACAAATACTGCCCTACAAATTCAGCTAGCTTGTTTCCTTGAGTGTTCCAACAGACCTGTCCATAACTTTCATATCACCTTTATCATAGCTGTTTTATTCTGCTAGAAATATCTTATTTAGGTACCAAATACTGTACTCCTCAACTGATTGGTATTAATCTGCACATTTGTAATTTCAAATTCCTCTGCATTGGGTAGGCGAAGCCTGCTGATCAGTGACCCTTCGATTTAGCATTTTAGCAATGTTGAACATCTATCTCCTGAGATTTGGCAGTTTTTTTTTGTTCAGTTCTACAGTTGAAGCTTTTGCAAGTTAATGTAGAGTCATCGAGATGTACAGCATGGAAACAGACCCTTCGGTCCAACCCGATATCCCAACCCAATCTAGTCCCACCTGCCAGCACCCGGCCCAAATCCCTCCAAACCCTTCCTATTCATATACCCATCCAAATGTCTCTTAAATGTTGCAATTGTACCAGCCTCCACCACATCCTCTGGCAGCTCATTCCATACATGTACCACTCTCTGCATGAAAACTTTGCCCTTTAGGTCTCTTTCATATCTTTCCCCCTCACCCTGAAGCTATGCCCTCTAGTTCTGGACTCCCCGACCCCAGGGAAAAGACTGTCTATTTATCCTATCCATGCCCCTCATGATTTTGTAAACCTCTATAAGGTTACCCCTCAGCCTCCGACACTCCAGGGAAAACAGCCCCAGTCTGTTCAGCCTCTCCCTGTAGCTCCAATCCTCCAACCCTGGCTATATCCTTGTAAATCTTTTCTGAACCCTTTCAAGTTTCACAACATCTTTCCAATAGGAAGGAGACCAGAATTGCACGCACTGTTCCAACAGTGGCCTAACCAATGTTCTGTACAGCTGCAACATGACCTCGCAACTCCTGTACTCAATACTCTGACCAATAAAGGAAAGCCTACCAAACGCCGCCTTCACTATCCTGTCAACCTGTGGCTGTACTTTCAAGGAGCTATGAACCTGCACTCCAAGGTCTTTGTTCAGCAACACCCCCTAGGACCTTACCATTAAGTGTATAAGTCCTGCTAAGATTTGCTTTCCCAAAATGCAGCACTTTGCATTTATCTGAATTGAACTCCATCTGCCACTTCTCAGCCCATTGGCCCATCTGGTCCAGATCCTGTTGTAATCTGAGGTAATCCTCATCACTATCCACTACACCTCCAATTTTGGTGTCATCTGCAAACTTGTTTGTACCTCTTATGCTTGCTTCCAAATAATTTATGTAAATGACAAAAAGTAGAGGACCCAGCACTGATCCTTGTGGCACTCCACTGGTCACAGGCCTCCAGTCTGAAAAACAACCCTCCACCACCACCCTCTGTCTTCTACCTTTGAGCCAGTTCTGTATCCAAATGGTTAGTTCTCCCTGTATTCCGTGAGATCTAACCTTGCTAATCAGTCTCCCATGGGGAACCTTGTCGAACGCCTTACTGAAGTCCATTTGGATCACATCTACTTCTCTGCCCTCATCAATCTTCTTTGTTACCTCTTCAAAAAACTCAATCAAGTTTGTGAGACATGATTTCCCACGCACAAAGCCAACTTGACTATCCTAATCAGTCCTTGCCTTTCCAAATACATGTACATCCTGTCCCTCAGGATTCCCTTCAATAACTTGCCCACCACTGAGGTCAGGCTCACCGGTCTATAGTTCCCTGGCTTGTCTTTACCTCCCTTCTTAAACAGTGGCACTACATTTTCGAACCTCCAGTCTTCCGGCACCTCGCCTGTGACTATCAATGATACAAATATCTCAGCAAGAGGCTCAGCAATCACTTCTCTAGCTTCCCACAGAGTTCTCGGGTACACCTGATCAGATCCTGGGGATTTATCCACCTTTAACCATTTCAAGACATCCAGCACTTCCTCCTCTGTAATCTGGACGTTTTGCAAGATGTCACCACCTATTTCCCTACAGTCTATATCTTCCATATCCTTTTCCACAGTAAATACTGATGCAAAATACTCATTTAGTATCTCCCCCATTTTCTGTGGCTCCACACAAAAATTGCCTTGCTGATCTTTGAGAGGCCCTATTCTCTCCCTAGTTACCCTTTTGTCCTTAATATAGTTGTAAAAACCCTTTGAATTCTCCTTAATTCTATTTGCCAAAGCTATCTCATATCCACGTTTTTCCCTCCTGATTTCCCTCTTAAGTATACTCCTACTTCCTTTATACTCTTCTAAGGATTCACTCGATCTATCCTGTCTATACCTGACATATGCTTCTTTTTCTTAACCAAACCGTCAATTTCTTTAGTCATCCAGCATTCCCTATATCTACCAACCTTCCCTTTCACCCTGACAGGAATATACTTTCTCTGGATTCTTGTTATCTCATTTCTGAAGGCTTCCCATTTTCCAGTCGTCCCTTTACCTGCAAACATGTGCCTCCAATCAACTTTCGAAAGTTCTTGCCTAATACCGTCAAAATTGGCCTTTCTCCAATTTAGAACTTCAATTTTTAGATCTGGTCTATCCTTTTCCATCACTATTTTAAAACGAATAGCATTATGGTTGCTGGCCCCAAAGTGCTTCCCCCACTGACACCTCAGTCACCTGCCCTGCCTTCTTTCCCAAGAGTAGGTCAAGTTTTGCACCTTCTCTAGTAGGTACATCCACATACTGAATCAGAAAATTGTCTTGTACACGCTTAAGAAATTCCTCTCCATCTAAACCTTTAACACTATGGCAGTCCCAGACGATGTTTGGAAAGTTATAATCCCCTACCATAACTACCCTATTATTCTTACATATAGCTGAGATCTCCTTACAAGTTTGTTTCTCAATTTCCCTCTGACTATTGGGTGGTCTATAATACAATCTCAATAAGGTGATCATCCCTTTCTTATTTCTCAGTTCTACCCAAATAACTTCTCTGGATGTATTTATGGGAATATCCTCCCTCAGCACAGCTGTAATGCTATCCCTTATCAAAAACGCCACTCCCCCTCCTCTCTTGCCTCCCTTTCTATCCTTCCTGTTGCATTTGTATCCTGGAACATTAAGCTGCCAGTCCTGCCCATCCCTGAGCCATGTTTCTGTGATTGCTATGATATCCCAGTCCCATGTTCCTAACCATGCCCTGAGTTCATTTGCCTTCCCTGTTAGGCCCCTTGCATTGAAATAAATGCAGTTTAATTTATTAGTCCTACCTTGTCCCTGCCTGCCCTGACTGTTTGACTCACTTCTGTTCTTAGCTGTACCCGTCTCAGATCGATCTCTTTCCTCACTATCTCCCTGGGTCCCACCCCCCCCACCTTATTAGTTTAAATTCTCCCGAGTAGCTCTAGCAAATCTCCATGCCAGTATATTAGTCCCCTTCGAATTTAGGTGCAATCTGTCCTCCTTGTATAGGTCACTTCTACCCCAAAAGAGATTCCAATGATCCAAAAATGTGAATCCTTCTCCCATACACCAGCTCCTCAGCCATGCATTCAACTGCTCTATCCTCCTATTCCTGCCCTCACTAGCTCGCAACACTGGGAGTAATCCAGATATTACTATCCTTGAGGACTTCCTTTTTAAATTTCTGCCTAACTCTCTGTAAACTCCCTTCAGGATCTCTACCTTTTCTCTTCCTATATTGTTGGTTCCAATGTGGACAATGACCTCCTACTGGTCCCTCTCTCCCGTGAGAACATTCTGCACCCTCTCTGAGACATCCTTGATCCTGGCACCAGGGAATCAACACACCATTCTGCTTTTTCTCTGCTGGCCACAGAAACGTGTCTGTACCTCAGACTACAGAATCTCCTAACACAATTGATCTCTTGGAAGCCGACGTACACCTCGTTGCATTACAGCCAGTCTCAATACCAGAAACTTGGCTGTTCATGCTACGTTCCCCTGAGAATCCATCACCCCTACATTTTCCAAAACAGCATACCTGTTTGAAATGGGTATGTCCACAAAAGACTCCTGCACTAGCTGCTTACCTCTCTTACCCTTCCTGGAGTTAACCCATCTATGTGACCATTTCTGAGACTTGCCCCCCCTTCCTATAACTGCCATCCATCACATACTGTCGCTGTTGCAAATTCCTCATCGCTTCTATCTGTCTCTCCAACCGGTCCACTCGATCTGATAAGATTCGCATCCAACAGCATTTATGGCAGATATGATCCGCAGTAATCCTTAAACTCTCTTTAAACTCCCACATCTGACAAGAAGTACATATCACTGCAAAGGCCATTTTTGCTCCTTCCCAATCTACAGACCCAGAAAATAACACCGTCTTATTCCTCTACAAACACTGCCCCAGGTTAAATTAATAGCTATGGCTTATATTTTAAGTTTAATCAAGAAACGTATCTCCAAAAACATTTAATCAAGAAAGAACCCACTGTACTCCCTCATACAGCCTATCTCTTGGACAGACTTAAAACAACAATTAACTTATCTGATTCTGTGCTGTGAATTTTGCCCAACAGTTCCTCTAAGATTAGTTGTGAATTTCACTGTTAATTTTCCCAGATGCACTCCGAAGTCCAGCGATACACGAATTCAAACAGCAAAGACAGTAACTGTGCAGGTTCTCTCTCTCTCTCTCTCTCTTGCACTGCCCTCACCACGTGCTTCCTTTGTCTGCTCTTCTCCCTTTTAAAACTGCTGTTGTTTTGACTTTTTTTCCCAAAGTTCCAAAACAATGCAACAGCATATAAAACAATAACTGCTGCTCCTGGAATTTGAGGCAATCACCTCCAACACCTAAAATACCTCAAAAAAAGGAGCAGCTCTTACAGCCAGAAATTTTTCCTGTCCTCCATCTGGGATGTTCTTCAGTTGAATTTTCAGCAACAATTAGATCCTTGTTTATATTTTCCCTCATTACTTGTAGAAACCTTTCCGTTTAAAGAGCAAAAGGTGAGCATAAATCTCTGGTTACTTCAGCCTTCCAACACGTCTCTTTTGCTATATACCTGCTCGTGCTGTCTGCGTTACTTTGCCATATACATCTGTCCATTTATGGATTTTTTGCCACTCTATTGCAAGTTTAGCTCCATGAAGCACAGTAACATGATTCTCCAGCTTTATAGAACAACTTCAGGAGTGACTCACTCGCCCCCTTCTTGTACCGACCCACTTTTTGATTATGAAAACTGCTTTGTAGGATGGGGCAGAATTAGACTTCTATGTAGCATGCTCCCTGGCTAAATGGATCAATTCTTAATTCTATATGATAGCAACTGTGTGAAGTTGGATAGGGTTCTTATGTAAAACTTGTACTAAGGACATTCCCTGATATTTTCAGATGTTGGAGTGTGGTACATTGGAATGTTAACAGGCTGCAACAGAGTTCAGGAATGTTCCGCGCACACCTAGTTTTCACACCTGGTCGTAGCTAACTGCATCAGTGGTGATGCAATGAAGACTGAAGTTAAGTCCTATTTGCAGAGCACTGGAACTCCACTTTGGTTCATGCAGTTCCTAGGAAGTGCAATGTAAATAGAAAAGTTGTTTCAAGTTTTCAACTGTACTTTTTTCAGATGTGTTGTAACTTTTCAGATGTTAGTCTTTCAAATTTGATATTTCATAAAATGCATTATACATAGTTTCTTTAGATATGTTACAAAGTGCCTCACTATGCTTGCCATCACAGGTTATGTTTACAATTTAAATTTCATGTAAAATATTCTCTGGTGTATTCAACCAGGGGATTTTGCTTAGTTTTCAATTCTAGATAAATAGGAGGTTTTGCATGGTAATACAAATATTATACCCTTGTTCAAAAAAGCCCAGCAACTGCAGTTAGTTGGCCAGCTTAATGCAGTCAGGAAACTTCACGAGCAAATATAGGTTAATTTAGGAAACCATTCTGGATTCAAGGGCAAATTATGCTTCATTAACTTACTGGAGTTTTGTTGTAACAACAAAAAAGGTTGATGAGGGCAGTGCTGTTGATGTGGTGTACATGATTCTCAAAAAACATTTGAAAAACTTCTATACAAGAGACCTGTGAGTAAAGGTCTAGGTCATTCAGTAAAGGGGACAGTACCAACATAGATTAAAATTGGCTGAATGAGAGGAATCAGCAAGTATTAGTGGAAGTTGATGGAACTAGAGGAAGGTTTGTCATGAAGTCCTTCAGGTTCAGTGTTGGGATTCTTGTTATTTCATTTCAATGTTAATGAATAAGATTTTGGGTATAATTTCAACATTTGTAACAGATGGAAAACTTGAAAGTATTTTAATTGAAGGGTAGAAGGTAGAATCCCTATAGTGTGGAAAGGATGCCATTCAACCCATCAAATCTGCGTTGACCCTCTGAAGAGCATCGTACACGGACTCGACCTCCCCACTCTATCCACAAGGCCCCACATTAACAGTGGCTAATTCACCTACCCTGCACATTTTTGGACTGGTGGAGGAAACCCGCACAGTCATAGAGAGGACATGCAAACTCCACACAGACAGTCATCCAAGGCCTGAATTGAACATATGTCCCTGGCACTGTGAGGCAGCAGTGCTAACCACTGAGCCACCCTGCCACCCTTTAACTTAAAAGGATGTGTCATAGGTGAACAAAGTAGCTGAATGAGTTTAATGTCAAAGTGTGAAGTGACTCACGTTAGCAGGAAGGATGCAGAGAGCTAATTTAAAATAAGGGCACAATTCTAAAGGGTGCAGAAGCAGAGAACCTGGATGTAAATGTGTTTCCAAAGATGTGCAGGTCAGGTGAATTGGCCATGTTAAATTGCCCATAGTATTAAGTGCATTAGTCAGAGGGAAATGGTTGAGAAGAAAGTGAGGTCTGCAGATGCTGGAGATCAGAGATGGAAATGTGTTGCTGGAAAAGCGCAGCAGGTCAAGCAGCATCTAGGGAACAGGAGAATCGACGTTTCGGCAATCCTGAAGAAGGGCTAATGCCCGAAACGTCGATTCTCCTGTTCCCTAGATGCTGCCTGACCTGCTGCGCTTTTCCAGCAACACATTTCCATCTCAGAGGGAAATGGGTCTGGGTGGGTTACTCTTCGGAGGGTTGGTGTGGACTGGTTGGGCCGAAGGGCCTGTTTCCACACTGTAGGTAATCTAATCTAATCTAATAAATCATTGGAAGTGGTGGAACAGGTTGAGTTGTTAATAAATCATAGTGTCCTTGGCTTTGCTCATAGGATTAGGGAAGTTAGAGGAAAAAATCATGACAGTGGTCCCATGAATGAGGAACTTCAGTTATGTAGGTATTTTGTAAAAAATTAGGACTCATTTCCTTGAAGAAGGGAAAATTGAAAGGAGATTTGATGGAGCATTTCAAATCATGAGGGGTTGGGAGAGGGTAGATAGGAAAAATATCCCATTAGCGGAAGAATTGAGCACCAGTTGAAACAGTTTTAATGTAATTGACAATCAAAGAAATTAATAAATAAAAGAAAAAACTTTTTCATATGATTCTTTCTACTTGGGGCAACACAGTGGCTCAGTGGTTAGCACTGCTGCCTCTCAGTGTCAGGGACTGGGTTTGATTTCAGCCTTGGGCAACTTGTCCATGAGGAATTTGTACATTCTCCCCACAGGTCTGTGCGGGTTTCCTCCCATAGTCCGAAGATGCACACATTAGGTGGATTGGCCCTGAGAAACGCAGGGTTACAGGGATGATGTCAGAGGGGTGATGCAGACTCGATGGACTGAATGGTCATCCTTCCACAAAGTAGGGATTCTATGATCAGTATGGTGAGGAATGCACTGTCTGAGAGTGGCAGGTTTGATCAAAGATTTCAAGAGAAAATTGGGTTATTATCTGAAAAGAAGGAATGTGCAGGGCTTCAGTGAGCAATACGCTTTCAGACAGCCAGCAGAAATACAATGGCCTGATTGACTTCCTTCTGTGTTGCAGCCATGGTGTGTTTTTTTTATTATTCATGCACGGGATTTATTGCCCATCTCAAATTGCTAGGAGTCAACTACATTGCTGTAGGCCTGGAGTCATAGTAGGCTACACCAGGTAAGGATGGCAGTTTCCTTTCCTAAAGGACATTAGTGAATCAGATGGGATTTCCCAATAATCATTAATGACTTCATGGCCACCATTAAATTCTTAGTTCCAGATTTTCTTTTTTAAATTGAATTCAAATTCCACCATCTGCCATGGCAGGAGGTGCTTTTGCCCGAAACGTCGATTTTCCTGCTGCTCCTCAGATGCTGCCTGACCTGCTGTGCTTTTCCAGCATCACTCTAATCAGGATTTAAACCCAGGCCACCAGAACATTACCTGGGTCTCTGAATTAATAATCCTGTGGTAGGAATATTTGGGAGCCACCAAATCCTTGGAAATCGTGTGTAAATTGGATGTTGTTGCAAAGGAATCTGGAGCTATAGATTCACAAATTGTCATAAGCAGTGAAGATTACTTAACCCATAAATATGACAAACAACACAGGTTTTCATTTACGGAGCAAGAGACTTCAAAAGCAGAATTGTTAAACTTGTTTGGAACCTTAGTTAAACACAATTGCAGTATCAAGAATACTTTTGGTTTCCATTTTACAAAATGGCTATAGATCTTTTTAAAAATATGAAAACTGAGACGGTAAAGCCTCAGATAGAAATGGTTGGCAAGGGCATGATTGAGATCCTCAAAATTATGAAGAATTTGCTAGAGTTGACACTTCCAGTTGTAAAGGAGTCCTAAACTGTGTGAACATGAATATAAAATAGTCACTAATAAGGGTTTCAGGGGAAATTTCTCTGAGTAACTAAAATATGGAACTCATTGCCTATGGAGTAGCTAGGGTGACTGACATGGGAAGGGAGACTGGGCAAGTATGGGAAGGAGAAAGAAACAGAAGGGTAGATGGATAAGGTGGCATGAGGTAGGGTGGAAGATGACCTCTGGAGTATATGTACCAACCTGGATGGCCGAATGGCCTGTTTCTAGGCTTTAAACTTTCATAAAGAAATTTGGTTGTTCAATTCCTCTTCAATCTTCAGATTCAATGTGAGTTGAGATGAAGAAAAATCATAACGATATATTTACCTTCTTGAAAAAAATCTTATCAGATTGGATCATTTAGTAATGAATTTTGTTTTAAGCAGTTAACAGAAATTCCAGACACGGACCCATTTCCTTGCAAACAGTATTTTACATAATCTATTCTGTTACCAAACACCTTGTACAAGTATTGAATATAAGTCGAACAGGAGCTAAATTTATTGTTTGGTTCAGGAGCCTGAATGTGGTCTCCTTGATAAGTTTCCAAGCCCAGGCAAACTGCATATTACTTTTGGTGGTACAACGTGCAAATGGAAATTAGAAATATTTGATTGCAAAGGAACCTCTGGCAAGTTGAAAAGTAAGTAACACCAATGTGCGTAAAGTTATCTTGCCTCTTCCTAATTGTAATTTTGATGTCAGTGCCATTTCGGATTTGTGGGGACTATGCATTTAAAATATTTTGGCCTAGATTTCACTTGAGCACTGTATCTAATGCCATTAGCCAGACCTGTCCTCGTATGATTAGAATTTGAATTATTTCTGGGCAGCAAGTTGCTTGGAGGGTGTGCTGATCATATCACACTAAAGAAATCAGAGTGCACTTCCCTAACCAACGATGAAGGATTGTGATGAAGTGAAATACATAATGAGTGGATGGAGTAGTATATGTGGAATAGAGGTGCTAATTTCAATGTCAAATTGCAAACAGAAATACAAACAGAGAAGTTTTGACTGAGAGAAAAATGAATGGAAAACATTTTAAAAGCATTTATTAAAATTAGTATGATTACACACTTTCAATCGTTTTCAGAACTGAAGAGTTTGTTTCCCAGTATTTGACACATATAATTTCATTAAAAGTGTACTTGTGCTTGTAATGATAATTTACCATTTTAGTTGGCATCTATTGTGTTAATACAGCATCTGTATTCCATTGAAATGATATCATTGACAGTGAAATGTTGGAAATCAAACCCCAAGTTGGCACATGGGCACTCTAGCACCAAAACACACAGAAAGTGGGACATACACTTCATTTCTAAACCATTTTCTTCATGTTCCTTGAAAATTAAATACAAACATGTCTTTCATCCAGAACTATCTTTCTTCTAACTGACATCATATCCGCAGTCTGGGACATGGCCCACAGGAGAGGGTTTTCTGTTAAGAGTGGTTAATCAGGCGCTCAGTATCTCTAGCCACTGGACATACAGCTTTGGTTTCTTGAATGGCATCACTCCTTTAGAGTTTGATGTTAGAAGTTCTCTTGCCACTCTTCATGTGTGACATTTCATGGTTCTTTTCAGAACTTAGTGCAATCCACCTGGGATTTTCCCAGAAAGCTGCTGAATTTACATTCTCAGCCATCTTTTGGCTGATATGCCCTTTTCAGAGAAATAAAAGTACTTAACATTTCAATTTATCCACGTAATTCAGGGTTATGACCGATTTCATGATTTTAAATGCATTTTTTTCCTTTTCCACATTTATTACACTTTCTTTGAATTATCAACACAAACATTTCCAGAGCCCAAAGGTTTTCACTATCGGTTGTAAAGATATGTATCTTCTCTCCTTTTTATCAATATCCAAGTTAGAAGCTTGGATTATAATGCTGGTGTTCCCAAGGCCTTAATTTTAACATTAAAACAAATCTAATAAAGTAAGTCACATTCTTTAATTTACCTGTCATTCCCCTTGCATTACATATCAAATTAATGAGGCACATTTTGAGTATGTGGACAATAGATAATTTTATAGATAATTAAATCAAATCCTTAAAAACAGGACTGCTAGAACACCACTGTGGGACACTTTTAGAATTTTGTAACCTTATAAGGTTTCAAAATAGGAAGAAAATTTTATGTCAAATTCTTCCTCAAAATAAATTGAATTGCAGTTACTGGAATGCACTTAAATGCAATCTGAGTTCTCCAGAGCAGTCTTTTTCAATCAAAATTCCCTGGGGAGTACTCTGACAAACAACAGCTAGAGGTGGTCTTGGTGTGAGCAGGAGATGGGGTTGGAGTGCAGCTGCTAGGTTTACAGCACATAATGGGTTAACTGTCAGTCTAGAGCATAGTGCAGCTGCTGAAGAGACAGGCAGATTACCAGGTAGACTCTCAGTTACTAAGACCGATGGTGGGTACCAAGTGAATTCAGTTATATGTGCAACTAAATGGAACCTGCACCTTACCATAGCAGGTTTATAACCATCATCCTCTTTAATGTATCGATCTGCAGGACCCACTGGTCTAATACGATCAAGGAAAACCACTTCCTGATTGAACTGGAAGAGACTCTTGTATTGAACAGGAAGTAGGTAGTTGCATGCCAGAACTAGCTGCAGGTTACAGTGTAATGATACTGTACGTCATAGAGACTATGAGGAGGACCTAGATGATACCCATTTTCTCAACAAGTCCATATGATATCACCATAACCATGTTCCACCTGAGCTGCTGGGAAGCTCCATGCCTGTCACTCATTGTCCTAACTCAAAGCTTCTACAGATCTTAGAGGTTTGTGCAGCCACAAGAAAATTTAGAGGGAGCGTTGATCATACAGGGTGATGCTTTAGACAAATGTACAATTTAACCTTACTCAAGGAAGAGGAATGTTTAAAATACATATTTAAGTACTAAACTGAAAGAAATCACATTAAAATTCCAGTTTGCCAGGTATTGTAATTGTTGTATTATAATTTTGATGAGGTGAAGTCTATGATTACTAAACCATTTGAACTAGACCACTTCAGCTCAACATTCTTGCAAATTACTCAAGAGTCTTTATAAAAGGGTAAATCCCAGTCTTGATGTTGATCAATGATAATGTTCCATACCAAATTATTATTGCAACTGACGTTATTATCTGACAAGTCAGATCTCAGACCAAAACCTGGCTTGGTAGATCATACTTTGTTTTTAGTTAAAGGTGGTATTTCACTGTAGCAAAAGCACACCATGATGCATGTTTGGTTTTATCAGTAAAAGAGAAGTTTGTTACAAAAAAATGGTAAAATACAACAAACCAAGCTATTTACATTCCACGCAATTTGAAAAGTTTTGAATCAAATAACAAAATACAATATTCTACCCATTCCAACAGCCTCCCTTTTACATAACTCAAACACCAGGAAGAAGTCCTTTTTTTGTATCACACCTATAGGTTTGACTTAACTGTTACTTTCAATTCCCGACCTTGAAGGTTTAATAGCTTCTTCCTTGTATATTTATAAACTGAGTTTAGACTTTCTCAGCAACAAATATTAATTTCAGGGTTCTAACCAAACACCTCTCGTCTGGAATTTCAAACTAAACCCTTATGGATTTATTTATAATGTTTCTGAACTAACTCCTTGCTCTAGAAGAATTGTGTTCTTACATCTAACTAGGTCTTCCTCAAATGGAAATCAAAGGCCTTTCAAATTATGTGCATTTCCTTTAAGCAAAAGAAAATCCTGATCTTTTTAACTGAAAACAAGCAAATGTTACTTAATATTTATTCTGTCTGCTTGGAAAACTTGCCCAATGCAAACAATTCCCCAGTATCATTCCAGAAACTGTGTCTATCATACTGTTTACAAAAAAGGCTATAGAAATACTGACAAGTTAATCATTAAATATATACATACACAGTTCAAAACCCACATGCCACTAGTTCAGAATCCAAACTCCAAAATGAACAATATTACAATATATATATATATATATATAAATTACACATCTATCATTACAACTTCTAAATACAGGTATGAGTAAATGGATTATAAATTCCAATCTGGTATGTAGATCAGGTTTATTCCTATCACCTTGGCACTGATGACACTGAAGGAGGTACTTTCATCCTCATCTTAATATCAAAGAATCATAAAGTACTACAGCACAGAAAGAGGCCATTAGTTTTAAAAAAACTTTTCCAGTTTTTTTAAAAGGCCTAGCCAATTAGTCCCACATTGCTCTTTCCCAACAACCGTACAATTCTTTTTCTCCTTCATGTATTTAATTCCCTTTTGGAAGTTACTATTGGTCTGCTTCTACCAGCTTTTCATACATTCCTTTTGCTATATATCCTTTTGGGTTGTACTGAGCAAACCAGCATCTGTGGCTGGTAGCATTCAGGGAACAGGCAGTTCCAAAAGTTGCTCAATGGTATAATGCAAGATCCTTAAATGGTCACTCAGGTCATTTCAGTTGTCATGGACAAGCGGATCAAACATTACAGACAGTGACTGAAGGTCAATGAGTAGTGAGACAGGAAAAGATGTATCCTCTATGTTAGTAGTGCTGATTTTTAGTTGTACAGTAGGTCCCCGTACCTGTGGGGGTTATGTTCCAAGACCTAGTGTGGAAGCCCAAACCTGCGGATAGGAGCGAATCCTTTCAAATAAATGGAAAATATACCTTCCTTGCAGCCTCCTAGTCCCTGGTTCTGGAATGTTCCCTATAATATGTCCTGGTTGTGGTAAGCCATGGGTAACTGAAACTGCAGAAAATGATTCTGCAGATATGGGGGTCGCCCTGTACTGCAGGGAAGGCAACAAATTCCACTGAGTTTGTAGAACGTAGCTCTATGTACCTGGTTTCAGGGAGGTGCTAAGAGAGAGGGCAGCAAACTCCATGAAGAAATGAGCTGTTTACTGAAGACAACTGAATGACACAGATTCTGCAGCTCTTGGTGAAAAGTTGGAATTGCGCTGATGTGTTGGAGAACAGTTTTCAGAGTGTATGGGAGTGTAGGCCCAGGGAAAGGAAGTTGATTGACCCAGTGAAGCAAACACTGAGGCTGCCCATCACAGAACAGCTCTTAAGAGGGAATTTCAAGGCTATTTCAGCAAAAGTGAAGAATTCTAATTCCTTATGATGTTTAATGAGAGCTGATGACCCACTGTGTCACTGACATCTGGGAGGAGGTGCTGAGAAATCCTTGGCAACTGGCTAGATTGCATTTGTTACTTGATGTGTACAGTGGATGTTTGATCACCCATTGTAGATATTAAACTACAATTTGCTGGTTTAGCCGAAATGAAGTTGAATAAAATTAATTGAAATGAGAGAACACACAAAGTTGGTGATGACCTAATGATTAGAAAGTTAAAAGTTTAAAATGTTTCTGTGTTTTACTGAAGGAATGTGTGTTTGTTTACATCAAATATTGTAACTCGGTTGCAATGGGCTGACCTGCCACAGTGACTCGAGAAATGCTGCAGTTCTGTTTAAAGTGACAGAGTGAATCAGAGATAATGGTGTGGACTTTTTATCATCTGCATTTGTGATGATTACAGAATTGTGCTCTATAAATATTATATGAGGTAAAAGTTGTGAACAGCAAGCACAAGCTAAAGTTTCATGTCAAAGTTCATTAAAGACAAGAAATAGATGTTTTTCTAACAAAACACAAACAAATCATAATGAATTAACTCATCAAACCGATATGGAAAACATAACATCTTTGTGATGTTTGCCAGTGATTAAACTGATCACTTGCTGGCGATGGGATAGTATCGAGAGTGTAAATGTACAGCCTCTTTGTAATGGAAAGAGTAGAAATAATCCTTTACCTCACAGCAAGTATCGAGTCCAGGGAACTTGAGGCTGTTTGATCAGTGACTAGAAGTTGAGACAGGCCAGGCTGACCATCAGTTATGATCTGATTTTTGGATGTGTCCATGCAAATGGGTTCACTTGTGCCTAAAAGTGTTGTACGGCAAGACCTTTGCAGTACTTTTTGTAGAGTACTTTAATAAAGAACTTTGAGTATACTCCTTCATTAGGATTGCGTTGTGTTATTGATATCCAGAGTAAACCAGATGGACCAGGGAAAGGGGGAATAAAAGATTACATCGTGTTTGCCACATATTAATTCTGTTAGAAAAATGCTGTTCATTTATTGTAGATTATATAACTGTTTGAACTTGTGAAGTGTACTACTGTTTGTTCGATAGCGGGGAATCCTGCGGCTTTGTTCTCTTAATAAGTTCCCTGGTTCTCACCTTTTGTGCACTTTAATGTTTACAGATCCCTAACCAGCTCAGGACAGAATTTGGTGATCTTATCTTGGATCATATCACTAAATTTGACAGTCTGTTCCAAAATCATAACATTGTCAAATCAACTCTCATCTCCCTTGTGGCTCTTTAGCCATTGGAAGCAGACAGCATTTTTATCCAATAGCAACACTTGTAACTCTTTAACAACTCCAGTAAATTTTCCTGTATCTGCTGTAAGGAAAACAATTAAGTTTGTCTTCTCTATTCTCTTAATTAAGAACTCTTGCTCTTGGTGTAACTTTGGTAAACCTCCTCTGCATTGTTTCAGTTAACTTCACATTCTTCTTAATGCCCTGAATTGAGCACAATGCATCAGCTCAGGCCTGGCCAATGATCCATAAAGACTTCTTTGTAACTCCATTGTATGCTTGTGTTTATAAAACAGAATGTTTATTATGTACAGTTATGGGCACCACACCAAAGGAAAGATGTGACTGCATTGGAGAGAGGGCAGAAGTTATTTCATAAAACCATGGAATCCCTATAGTGTGGAAGCAGGCCATTCGGCCCATTGACTCCACACCAATCCTCCAAAGAGCATCCCACCCAGGCCCATCCTATCCCTGTAACCCTGCATTTCCCACAGATAGGCCACCTAGACTGCTCATCCCTGGACAGTATGGGCAATTTTGCATGGCCAATCCACCTATCCTACACATCTTTGGACTGTGAGAGAAACCACAGCACCCAGAGAAAACGCACACAGATGTGGGGAGAATGTGGTGACTCCACACAGACAATCATCCAAGGCTGGAATCGAGCCTGGGTCCCTGGTGCTGTGGGGCAGCAGTGCTAACCACTGAGCCACCATGCTACCCCATTTACATGAATGATTCCAGTGATGAGAAAGTTCAGTTCTGGGGATAGATTGAAGAAGCTGGGACCTTTCTCCTTGGAGAGAAGAAAACTGAGATGAAAGCTGATAGAAATTTTCAAAATCATGAAGGGGCTGGGTTGAATGGGTCGGGAGAAATTGTTACAGAGAGTATAGGAATGAGAGGGCTTAAATTTTAAATGAGTGCAAAATAAGTAAACACAAGGCAAAAGAAATTACCAACACAATGGGTAGTTAGCCTATGGAATGCACTGCCTGGAATTATAGTGGAGGTAGGTTCAATTGAGGCATTCCAGAGGTTATTGGATAATTATTTGGATGGAGATAGTGTGCATGGATAAGGGGTAAAAGCAGGAGATTCGCAGGAGGTAAAGATGCTTGTTTGAAGGGTTAGTGCATGTATGATGAGCTGAATGGCCTCCTTCACCGTAATAATTCTGTGATTCTATGGAAACCAAGTATCCTGTAAGATTTTTGATCTTGTCCTATGAACTTTGAAGATTTTTATATGTGATTGCCTTAGATTTTGTCCCTGCATTACATTAAAATTATTATCGCCTTATCCTTCATATTAAACTCACAATATTCTGCATTAAATGAGATATGTCATGTCTTTTCTTATTTCCCTAAGTCTATCGTTGTTCTTTTGTAGTCCACTACTATAACTCTCAATGTTTACTGCATTGCCCTGTTGTTGGAGCTGCACTCACCCAGGCATGTTGGCAGTATTCCATCACACTCCTGACTTATGGATGGTGGAGAGTCAGGAGGTGAATTATTCACTGCAGAATTCCCAGCCTTATCCTGCTTTTGCAGTTGCTGTATTTGTATGTCTGGTCCAGTTTAGCTTCTGATCAATGGTAACCCCCAGGATGTTTATAGTGGGGAATTTGTCATTAAATGTCATTAAAAGACAACAGATGGTGGTTAGATGCCCAATCATCTTCAGCTGCTTTATCAATGACCTTCCTTCCATCATAAGGTCAGAAGTGGGGATCTTTAAAGATGGTCATTGTCTGGCACTTGTGTGGCTTTGTCAGACCAAAGACTGGATATTATCCAAACCTTGTTGCATTTGAACATGGACTGCTTCAGTATCTGAGGAGGTGCGAATAGTGAACATTGTGCAATCATCAGTGAAGATCCCCACTTCTGACCTTATGATGGAAGAAAGGTCATTGATAAAGCAGCTGAAGACGGTTGGGCCTAGGATACTTCCCTGTGGAACTCTGCAGAGATGTCCTGAGATGATTGATCTCCAACAAACACAGCCATCTTCCTTTATGTTAAGTATGACTCCAATCAGCAGAGAGCTTCATCCCCCTGATTTCCATGGACTCGAGTTTTGCTAGGGCTCCTCAATGCCATTCTCGATCACGTGACCCTTTGCTGTCAAGGGCAGTCACATGAGTTCAGATTGTTATTCTGTGTTTCGATTAAAGGTCTGTTAGGTTCAGGAGTCGATTAGAGCTGAAAATGTGTTGCTGGCTTATGCCCGAAATGTCGATTCTCCTGTTCCCTGGATGCTGCCTGACCTGCTGCACTTTTCCAGCAACACATTTTCAGCTCTGATCTCCAGCATCTGTAGACCTCATTTTCTCCTCAGGAGTCGATTAGCCTTGGTAGAACTCAATCTGAGAGTTAATGAGCAGGTTAATGCTGACTTTATGCCACCTTATAGCACTGTTGACAATTCTTTCACCACATTGCTAATGTTTGAGAATAGATTAATAATGCAGTAATTCACTGGTTTGGGCTCTCCTGATCTTTGTGGACAGGACATATGTGGGCAATTTTCCCATAGTTCAGTTGATGCCCCAGTGGTGTAACTGTACTGGAACAGTTTGACTTGGAACACATCCACTTCAGAAGCACAAGTCTTCTGTTCTATTACTGAAGTGTTGTCAGTGCCCATAGCCTTTGCATTATCCAGTGTCTTCAGCCATCTCTTGATTCTCTCTGAATCGATGTGGCTTAAAACTGGCACCTTTGATGAGTATTGAGTGGCACATTGCCAGGTATGATTCAGTGAGTGTCATTGTCGGTCTGTTACCAATAAATTTGTACTTACAAAATATACAAAAAGAATATTTTACTTTTAAAACAGTAGTTGTTAACTGAGTGTATTAAAATTTCTAAAAGCTTGATTCACAAAATTCAATCCCCATTCTCCAGGCAAAAGCATGAAACATATATAGCTTCTTATAACACCCATTTTAAATAGGGTTCAGATTACTGATTTTGATCAGTTTTCAATTTGAGTTTATATTGCAGAACTTATAAAATTAAATTGATTGTACGTCAAAATATTTTTACTCAGTCTTAAGGTTTCATTAAAATTTCAATCAAAATTCCACCAGATGGCAGCATTTCACAAGACTTCACTGAATTTTGCTATTGATATTAAGACTATTGTAAATATTATATACGTACCAAATATGTATAGAATTCTTCAGAGCAAATCTGTGGCTAGCACTAGTGTATTTTCTATCAGTAGCATTTAAAATGAATTTTTCAAGTCATGGTACGAAGACCTTTTGCATTTCATCAGATTTTCATTTCAATGGCTTCACACAGCATTTTATTGAATTCTATAGTGGGGAAAACAATTTTGTAGATAGTATTGCGATGTTATAGACATCAGCATTTTAATAACTGTTCATGGACTGACTGAATGAATCAACAAAAAAAACTGTTACACACAGCAATAACTTTGTCTGGAATAAACTGTTAAGGAACAAAAACAAACTGTTGTACAAAGACTCAAACAATTAGCCATGTCTTGGTGAGATTACATAAACAAAACTGCTTTGACAGCTGCCTGATAAACTGGATGGATTATGCCCACAAAGGACAATGATTGCCCTGCAGAAGTTAATCATAGGAAAGCTGTGTCTTTGAACAGACAATCAATGCCAAATGTAATAACAAAACAAATAAATTACTTTCAATAACAACGCCAGTTGAAGACTTGCAGGAACTCAGATGAAAGACTCTAAAGAAATCATCAACATACCACCTCAGAGACTGGCGGAAGAAAACTTGTATAAGAATCAAACACCAGAAGCCCACTTTAGCAGAACTCTGGAGAACAACTTTGCATAGGATCGAAGCCTGAACACTCCGAGGTACAGACCACTGTTTGTTGAAATCTTGGTCAGATTCCACAATTAATCAGATAATAGCCAAACTGGGTTGTAAGGCTTAACTTATTTACTTGAGCGGTCTTATTTTGTTTGATATGTGTGATAAAGTTTAAATCATTTTTAATAACTTGATTGTAAAATTTCTTAATAAGTAGCCAAATTAAAGGTAACTTATTGTGAGTTTACAAACTGCTGCTCCTGAGCATGGGTGGTGGAGGGAGTGGATACTCGTGGATGGAGTGGATACTCGTGGATGTGGTACCTATCAAGTGGGCTGCTTTGTCATGGAGATGTCAAGCTTCTAGAGTGTTATTGAACAATTGGGAATTATTCCATCACACTCCTGACTTGTGCTTTGTAGGTGATGGATAAACTATGGGGAGTCAGGCAGATGAGTTACTTGCTACAGTATTCTTGGCCTCAAACTTGCTCCTGTAGCTGCAGTACTTATATAGCAAATCCAGTTGAGTTTCTGGTCAATGGTAACCCTGAAGAAGTTCATAGTGAGAGATTCAGTGAAGATATACTATTCAATCTCAAGCGCTGATGGTTAGATTCTCTCTTATTGGTCATTGTCTGGAATTTCTGTGGCACAAATATTACTTGCCACATGTCAACCCAAACCTTCATTTGTTAATAGCCCTCCATGCCACTGTACAGTGGAGTATGCTAAACTGTCATAGAGGCATAAAGTTGTACAGCACAGAAACAGACCCTTCAGTCCAACTCATCCATGCTGACCAGATATCCTAAATTAATCTAATCCCATTTACCAGCATTTGGCCCATTTCTCTTTAAATCCTTCCTTTTCATTTATCCATCCAGATGCCTTTTAAATGGTTATAATTGTACCTGCCTCCACCACTTCCTCTGGCAGTTCATTCGATACATGCACCACCCTCTGCATGAATAAGTTATTCCTTAGGTCCCTTTTAAATACTTGCCCTTTCACCTTAAACCTATGCCCTCTAGTTTTGGATTCCCCCAACCTAGGGAAAAGACCTTGTTTATTTACCTTATCCATGCCCTTCATGACTTTAGAAAATTTCTAAGTTTACCCTTCAGCCTCCAACACTCCAAGGAAAATAGCCTTAGCCTCTCCCTATAGCTCAAATGCTGGGAACATCCTTGAATATTTTCTCTGAACCCTTTTAAGTTTCACAACATCCTTCCTATAGCAGAGAGATCAGAATTGCATGCAGTATTCCAAAAGTACAGCTGCAACATGACCTCCCAACTTCAATACTCAATGCACTGACCGGTAAAGGCAAGCATACCAAATACCTTTTTCACTATCCTATCTACCTGTGACTTCACTTTCAAGGAACTATGAACCTGCACTCCAAGGTCTCTTTGTTCTGCAACAATCCCCGAGACTTACCATTAGTGTATAGGTCCTGTCATGATTTGCGTTTTCAAAATGCAGCATCTCGCATTTATCTAAATTAAATTCCATCTGCCACTCCTCAGCCCATTAGTCCATCTGATCAAGATTCCATTGTACTCTGAGGTAACCTTCTTTCTTGTCCATTACACCTCCAATTTTGATATCATCTACAAACGTACTATGTTCACATGCAAATCATTTATATAAATGACAAAACGTAGTGGACCCAGCACTGATCCTTATGGCACACCACTGGTCACAGGTCTCCAGTCTGAAAAGGAACCCTCCATCACCACCCTCTGTCATCTACCTTTGAGCCAGTTCTGTATCCAAATGGCTAGCTAGTTCACCCTGTGTTCCATGTGATCTAACCTTGCTAACCACTCTCCCATAGGGAACCTTGTCAATTGCCTTACTTTAGTCCATATAGATCACGTCCACTGCTCTGCTCCCATTAGTCCTCTTCGTTACTTCTTCAAAAACCTTAAGTTGGTGAGACACGATTTCCCATGAACAATTTGTAGGTGTGATTTATAGGTGGTGCAAATGCAGTGTTTACATTACCAAGGACCTGTGGTGTTTCTGGTATTGCCACTAAGGATTATTGGAACCATGACCAATGGATCCAGCCACAGCAGAATGGCCACGGTTCAATGAAGGCACAGAGAAATTGAGGAGGAACAGATATATCAGTAAGACCAGAAATATCAGGAACCTCTAGCAGTTGCCGAACAGCCTCAAATGGAGAAATGACAGCGGAAATTCCTTTCAGGTTGCAGAGGAGATGCAGGAAGCCCAGTGTCTATCATCCTCAAAGCCATTTCCTGCAAATCAGCTGGGGACGTGGTCACCACAAACTGAGAATGTCCTGGAAAATTGGCACATTGTCATATGCTGGAGCATAATGTATCACTGAGGTAATGGCTGTCACATACCATAGCTGTCAAACTTCAGCACATCGGTCACCTCGTGTAACTGGCTACTTCCAAGGACCTACTGGGGACTTGTGTAAGATCTCTCAATCATCAATATATCAAGGCCATTACTGATGCACGAGGTCAGAGGTGGGAGGGATGGGTTGTTTGCTGGGTTGCCAGGGGTGTCTGTACTATATGCACTGTTTTGCTGTTTGGTTTATCGGACTGCTTGTACATGATTACATTTACTGTTTCTTTTTTGATAATGTCAGGTGAGATTCGAGGTTCACCCTTGTTTCCCTGTGAACTGGTTGTATGGTGGGGTTTGGGTTCTGGCCTTGCCGCCCCTTTCGCCTGTAAAGGGCAACGTGGTGGCTCAATGGCTAGCACTACTGCCTCACAGCACCAGGGACCCAGGTTCGATTCCAGCCTTGGGTGACTGCCTGTGTGGAGTTTGTACATTCTCCCAGTGTCTGCATGGGTTTCCTCTGGGTGCTCTGGTTTCCTCCCACAATCCAAAGCTGTGCAGGTCAGGTGAATTGGTTATGCTAAATTGCCCCATAGTGTTTGGAGATGTGTTAGTTAGGGGTAAACATAGGGGAATGGGTTTGGGTGGAATACTGTTCAGAGGGTCAGTGTGGACTTGTTGGGCCGAAGGGCCTGTTTCCACACTGGAGGGACTCTATGAAATTGCTGTTTCTTGTATACAGCAGTTCATGTTGTTTGTATTTTGTACTGTTTAATAAAAAAAACATAATAGTTAGTGCTGCGGCCTGGGTTTTGCCAAAATAGCTGTACATGTAACAGACTGTATACATCACATTATGATATAGTCCTGTTAATGTAGAAAACTTCAAGTGAATAGGACTCCATTCAGTAAATTTACATAATGTGGTCATTGGTACCACATCCTCAAAAGCTGTTCCAAATACCCTAGAAACTTTCATGATGCCTCTTTCCTTATATACATAGAGTGCAGAAAAGGCCCTTCAGTCCATCAAGTTTGCACTAACAACTACCATTAAAAGTGCGCGTAAACCAATTTCCTGCACTTCTCTCATATCCTTGAGCATTATGATATTTGAACTGGTCATCCAAATATTTTTTTTTTTAAAAGGTTGTACATTTTCAGCCTCCACTACCTTCCCAAGCAATACATTTCAGATTCCCACCAACTGCTAAGTGAAAACATTTATTTTCTCCCAAATCTCCTTTGAATTTTTTGCCCCTTACCCTAAATCTATGCCCTCTTATTGTTGACCCATCAACAAGGGGAACAAATACTCTCTGTTAACCCTGACTAGACCCATCATCATCTTATACACCTCAGTCAGGTCCCCTGCAATCTTCTCTGCTCTAAATAAAACAATCCAAACCAATCTAGTCTCTCCTTACAGCTCAATTTCACCATCCCAGGCAACATCCTGGTAAACCTTCTCCAATGCTATCATAACCTTCCTGTAGTGAGGTTACCAGAAACACACTCAGTTCTCCAGCTGTGGCCTAACACTCTGTACAACTCCAACATTACCGCCTTGCTGTTACACACTGTGTGATGACTGATGAAAGCAAGTGTCCCATATGCCTTCTTAATTAGTCTATTCACGTGCTCTACCGATCTCAGGAATCTGTGAATAATTACCCCAAGATCCCTCTGCTCCTCGAAGATACCCATTGTCCTGCCATTCATTAAATGTTTCTTCTCCCAAAGTGCATCACTTCACACTTATCAGGGTTAAATACCATCTCTGTCACTGGTCTGCCCATTTGACAACCTACCTATATTTTCCTGTAACCTACAACCATCTTCTTTGCTATTTAACATTCCCCCCACATTTTCATCTATATAGTTTATGTACAGAACTAACAACAAGAGTCCCAGTACTGATCCTTGTGAAACACAGTTGGACACCGGCCTCCAGTCACTCAAACAGCCTTCTACCATTACCCTGTGTGTCCTATTACTAAGCCAGTTTCGGATTCATTTTGCCTAGTTTCCCTCAATTACATGTGCTTTAGTGTTCTCAGTCTCCCATGTGGGACCTTGTCCAAAGCTTTGCTAAAATCTACAGAAACCACATCAACTGAACTTACCTCATCCACACATTTGTTATAATTTTCTGAAAATGTGATCATATTTGTTCGTATGACTTCCCTCTGATAAAGCGATGCTGACTGTCCCTAATTAACCTATGCCTTACCAATTGGGTATTAATTCACTCCTTTAGGATTTTCTCCAATAGTTTCCCTACCACTGATGTGAGACTCACCAGTCAGTAATTTACTGATTCATTTCCAACACCATTCCTAAAAACCCCACATAAAGCCATCCGCCTGTCCTCTGGCACTTTCAGTGGCCAGAGAGGAATTAAAAATTTGTGTCAGAGCCCCTACGATTTCCTGCTTTGCCTCATACAGCAGCCTGGAATGCAATTCATCTGGACCAGGGGATTTGTCTGTTTTTAAGACCAACAGAACCACAAGCACCTCCCCATTTTGTGGGTCAAACTCTGCACGTTCCTTTTCCTGAATTCTATACCTACATTCACCTTTTCCAGAGTGAAGACTGAAGACAAGTATTCATTCTACACCCTTCAATATCCTGCGTCTTCACACAGTTTTCTTCTTGGTCCCTACTCTTTTCCTGATCAACCTCTTCCCTTTAATGTATTCACAAAATATCTTAAGGTTCTTCGTAAACCTGCCTACAAGTCCTTTTCTAATTGCTTTCCTAAGTTTCCTCCTGCACTTCCTATATTCCTCGAGGGCTGCAGCTGAATTGCTCCCATTGGATTTGCTAAAAACCACTGCTCTTCTTCCTTATCAAGTTCTTTCATAACAGTCATGTCTCTGTTTCATTTCAAGGGGTGGATAACTTGCAAGGATGACTGCTGGGAGACAAGGGATACTCTTTGCTTCCATGATTCTGATGCAGCTCCATGGCTGAGGCTGGGCATGGGCAATATTTTCCATATTTTCATCAGGGCCATGGTGGAGCAAATAATAGGCCTGCTAAAGAGGCGGTTCCAATTTTAGAATACTCTGGGCCACCTGGCAGTGCAGCCCAGAGAGCATGCCACATAATCGTAACCTGCACAACTGGAGGCAATGTGATGCTGAAGAGTTGGGAGCAGTCTTCCATTAAAGGAGAGTACATTGTGCTGAGGAACATCACCTTCAGCATGGGGGAACAACAAGCCGGACAGCTACTTTCGACAGATGTGACCTGGGCAAAGTCGCTCATTAATCATTGACTTAAATCTGCTTTTGTTTGAAAGGTAAGTAATTCTCTGTTTATTCCCAGAAGCAAACATAGCTTATCTGTTAGTTATTTCTTCACATTTCCTGTTATTCAATACAAGTTAATATAATCAGCTATTTGAAGGCTTTCCAACATGCAATGCTCCTAAATCAAATTAGGACAAGCTGTTATTCTATGCTGGACGTTAGGGAAAGAATTGCAATCCCTTTGACAGGATTCTAACAAGGTATGGCATGAAGGACAGGTCACCTTTGTAGCTTTTTCTTGCAGCTTCTGTTGTTATGACAATTGATCAGACAGGTGATTTTGTAAACAGGTAATACATTTGTGACTGAGAGATTCTATCCAATGCCTGTCATTATGCTACCTCTGTGCCCTCAGGCGCTTTTCTTTCTCGTTTCTCTCTCGCTATTTACACTGTGAGGGGCTATTCTTTCCTGGCAGCATCTGACCTGGGTCATAATGGACTGTAAATGTGGTGCCAGTGGCTCAAATCCCTGAAGGTCTGAACAATAATAAGTACTTCCACTGCTGGTGAGTGCCTGATTAATACAAGCAGAGTGCTGCAGTGGTATGGTGTACGTATGAACAGCAAAGAATTGTGTGATATAACTTGGTTGAGGTCACAGAAAAAAAAACCATGAAGCCCTTTGAAATTGACACTTCGCTGACTTTTAGCAAATTTTAGCCCCAGGTGATTGATATAGATTTTAAAAAGCAGAGGTCTTGATACCATCCCTTGATGAATCTCACCATAACCGTCCTCCAGTCAGATAAACAATTATTTTACGACTCATTCTTCCCTGTCATTCAGCCAACTTTGTATCCATACCGCGAAAAGCCCTTTCACACCATGTAACATGGAGTCACTGCCACACTGTAATTATAACATATAGCCCTCAAACAGCAGTAGATAGAAAGTCTCATGTCCAACACATCTGTCAAGTTTCTGACTGTGTGTTTTAAATTCACCTGGGACTTTGAAGTAATTTTATCTTGATAACCAGACATTCCCCCAAGGGTAGAAACAATGGATTTACATTCAGCTGCCAATCTATTTCCCTAAGCAATTATCCTCACTGATCAGCATATTTAGACCTCATGCCTTCTGACAATAGCTAAGCAATGGGAACAAATCTGATTAACCGACAACTGGCAGTTATTACAATGCCTTTAACACAGTGGAACATTTTAAGGTGTTTCACAAGAGCGTTGCAAACATTAGAACGTAGGCTTCAGACCATCTGTCAACAACTGCCACAGCAAATGAGTTAATGTTTATAGAAATGTGGAAGAAACAGAATTAGTTCAGACAAATTTTATTACTGTAAAACTATACAAAATGTAAAATTTGCAAACTGTACATATATCATTATTACATAAATAAAAAAATTGTGCAGTTACAGCACAGAAATCTTAGTTACAAAAATATCAATAACACATTAAAACGATTAGTGCTCTCAACTTAGCTGAGGTTTGTACACCAATTGAACTGTTGAGCATTTAGTACATTCTAATTAAATGCAGTAACAACCTTGATGATCATAAGAACAGTATGTGCAAATCTACACATGCCCTGCAGAACAGTTGTGGGAAGACTTGTGATGAGACTGATGTCCAAATATAACTGAGGTAGGTCAGGTTTGTTGGAGTACTTTTGATCAATGCATCATCTGCATAATTTGAAAACACTTTGTTATCCATCAAGGAGCTCATAAAATTACCAATTTTCTTCTGTAAAAGTGAAAAGAAAAGTCTCTTAAATATAATGCATTATTACACCTCTGGAAATATTTCAAAAGAGTCCACTAGGAATGGAATTACATAACTGCAGTGACCATAGGCAAACATGTCATCAGACAAAACTGCAAATTCCCAAAACCAGCATCAAAAAAGTTAATCAGTTACTTTTTTAAAATGATGTTTGGTTAACGTAACTTCTATTACATTTACAGGAATTCATGTCAGTTGTCAGAAACTGAGCTTGTGACCTATTCAAGGTAACAATTCTGTACGTTGACAATGTTGCATTTAGCATGGTTAACTTATTAAACAGCTAAATAGTATTTTTGCACCATAATAGAATAAGATTATGTTTTTAACTTCATTCTAACACTATGAACATTCTATACATTCACTAGATTATTAAAAGGCACATAAATCATTTGTGTAGATGTGAAATAAAACAAAATTATGTCAATCTTAAAAATTCCACAGTTTTTAACAGCTCAGTTGTTTGTTAATATCTGTGTTGGACTGCATCTTCAAATGCACGTGCTTGAAGTCATAGTCTTCCACCAGAGACCTGTGAAATCCTGCAATTTCTGTTTATGCGCCAAAGTTGCCCTGTTATCTGACTTCAAACACTTAAATTCAATAAGAGCCTCTCAATCACTATATATGGATAATGTATCATATTTCTAAAAAGGCCCATGATATAAAAAGGCACACCATGTTGAGCCTGTTAATGTGAATTACCTTTTATAGCTGCTTATTGCAGTTTAGCATGAATTACATTGCTGCTGTGAAGGCATGAAAAAAATCATGGAAGTACTTTGGAAAAATGTATGCCAATAGCAAATGTACAAAACGTTAACCATCATTGTATTCCAATGAAGGGTCACCAGCCAAAATGTCAACCTATTCTCATCTAACCTGAAATGCTGACACATCTATTCCACGTAGGCAGGTGGTTACTTTCTGTTCTGTTGATACAGTGGTGCAAACATGGATCTGAAACTTTGCTTCCAAGTTGTTCTTCACTCATGCCTTGTGTGCTTTGGAATCCAATAATTCTCTCCCCTACTTTCATAATCACAGATGCTCATGGATACTACTAGAAGGCAAGTACTTTTGCCATTGGCATACCTTTTTCGAAAATCTGGCCTACAGGGGTCATAGAAGATGTGACAATAATGGGGTTTCAAAAGGAAAGTTGAAGGGTACTTGATTGAAATAAACTTTCAGAGCATTCGGGATAGACTGAGAAATGGAACTGATAGGAATGTTCTACAGACAGCTCACATGGATTTGATGGATTAAATTACTTTCCTATTTGCTGTATTGACGCTGTCTCTAAACGATGGCAAGACATGAAATTCACAAAAGGAAAAAAAAAGAGACTTGAAGAGGACATTGATGTAAGTTTTCTTTTTGAAATATATATATTGTGACTAATTTTGTCTATAGATTTTGCCATACTTGGTTACCTCAGCTACCAGGGTCAATTGTGGCAAATGTAGAAGGCAAGCAACATTAAAATATTACTTACTGTTTTGGTGGAGTATTTTATGAAATAATCTCAGGAGCCTCAAGGAACAGGTCAAGGATCGTTTACGAAGGCAACATGAGAGAGTTCACACAGAAAAGATTCCAAGGCAGCACTCTAACTCAACGAGAATTCACTGGATATTTCCATGTAGTAAATCACTTAGACATTACCTTACTTGAATTCCATAATGGTTTGTTTTAGACACATATCTTGTTTTTCACACAATCCAAAAGCGTCAAGGTGCTTCTTACCTCACCACTGCCTTTCTTCCCAGGTGCCTATCACATCTCTGAAGCCTGTGCTTCATTCCCACCCTTGACTAAATCCTACTGGCTTTGGCTTTCTTGATGTGGTCATCCTCACATTCCATTTCAAAAGATCGCCTCAGGGTTAGTGCTGGTTCATCCAGGTTACATTTTCATAGAAATGTTGCTGCATCAGCATTTAGGCGTGATTATGTGGTTTAACTAACTTTTCTTTTAACCTATCTTCTTGACTCAAATAATTTAAAAACAAATCTTGAATGATTTATATGATAATATGGTTATGAAGTTAACTAAAATACTACCTCATTCTAAGGTCAACTGGAAATTCGGGCAGATTTACAGGTTAACTCACGTCACACCCATCAATTGTACCTTTTGAAGGGGAAAAATAATTGTGTTCTAACCATCCTTAAGCTTACAAATTAGATGCTGGGAACATTTAACCTGGGTAAAAATTTCATAAATAATATACGAGGTGAAATATTCTCTTGCGTGAGGAAAATTCCACTAACTGATCTTGTCCTATTTACACTCGAGACTATACACTTTGTTACAACTTTCAATACTAATCTGTTCTTCAATCATGACTACTGGAAACAATTTGAAGAAAATTAACTGTAACAGTTATACTCTGAATGGAAATAGATTTGAGTTTTGTGGAAGAGCAGGCACTGAGTGAGATGAATAGGTTCAAGTGACACTTTTGACCACCTCCTTCCCACCTATCCATTCCACCCTCTGCTCCCACCTACCACCACCACCCTGCACCAGCATCTATCTATCGCCTTCCCCCCAGCCCTACCCTTCCCCTCTATTTATCACTCAGCCACCCCCTCCCAACTTTCTTGATAAAGGGCTCATGCCTGAAACGTTGATTCTCCTGCTCCTCGGATGCTGCTGACCTACTGTGCTTTTCCAGCACCATACCTTTCGACTGTGAACTCCAGCAACTGCAGTCTCCACTTTCAACAACATGTTAAGACCAACAATAGCTTAAAATATGCCAATAGGATTCTACATTTTATGTCTGGAGTATAAAAATTAAAATTCAAGATAAAATGGTGAACCGAAATTAAAAATTTATTTAGAACTCGGGCTGAGAAGTTTGTGTAGCACTGGGCTCCTCATTAAAGCTTTTGGAACATAGGAACAAGAGTGTCATTCAGCCTGTTGAGCTGGTCCTTCCAAATCAATACAAACCGCAGCTGATTGAGCACATGAATGTCTTTTACTCACATCATCCTTATAACATCATAGGTAATCAGATGTTATCAATTTTTACCTTAAATAAAACACTTTCCACTGCATTCTGAAGTTAAGAATTCACAACCAGAGCAAATAAAAATGTCCTTATCTAATTGGCAACCCCCTTATTTTTAAATTGTGCCCCTTTGTTCTAAACTCCCTAACCAGAGAAAACAACTTGCTTTTAACCTAACGATATCTCAGTATTTTGTAAGCTTCAATGAGATCATCTGTCATTCTTCGAAACTGTAGCTTATACAGGCCTAGGATGTCATAGGACAGCCCTGCCATCCCTGGAATAAGTATGGTGAACCTTTGCTACATTCCTTCTATGGCAACAAAATCTTTCCAGAGAAAAGGGGTTCAAAACTGCAAACCATACTCCAACTGCAGTCTAACCAAATTCCTAAAGAATTGAAGCAAGACTTTCAATACTCCTGTACACAAAACTCATCAAACACAATTTCCCATTTGCAAACCTATGCTGACAATGCTCAATCAGATCATTATTATCCAGCACCTATTTGTCACATCGTTTGTAATAAATTCTAGCATTTTCCCTACTACTGGTGTAAGAATAATAAGTTTGTCATTTTCTGTCTTGGTCCTTTCTTAAATAGGTCACATTGACTCCTGTAAATTGTAAGGCAGCCATTGTAGAATCTATGCATTTTGGAAAATTGTCAACAACACCCTTACTATCTTTATAGCTTGTCACTTCAATTCTCTGGGATATAAGCCACCAGATCTTAAGGATTTATCAACTTTCAGTTCCATTATCCTATCCAGTACAATATTGTTACTAATGGTAATATCTTCTCATTCTCCCTGGCCACTTAGATCTTGAATTTCTTAAAGTGGATTCATATCAGGTTCACATAAGTGTAAGACAGATGGAAAGAGAGGGAGGACAAGAGAGGACGAGAATGAGAGAAAACTAAGCAAGAGAATAAATGAGTGAGCGAGAGAATGAGTGGGAGACAGAGCATCCAGTTACTAGAAAGATTAACTCTTCTTTTTTGCAAGACGCTGCCTGACCTGTGAAGAATTTCTCACGTTTCTGAATGATCATATAAGCCTACTCCACCCTCCGTAACATCACTATGCAGTGACTCTGCCTCAGCTCATTTTCTGCTAAAACACTCATTCATACCATCGTTACCTCTAGACTTGACCATTTCAATGCTTTCCTAGCTAACATCTTATCTAAAAACTGTGCTCATCCAAAACTACTCTTTTCAAGTCTCATTCACCCATCATCCCATGTCTGCTAACCTACACTACCTCTTGGTCTGACAATACCTCAACTTTAAAATCCTTCCATGAGATCAAGTCTATTTTTGTAATCTCTTTCAGCCCTACATATCAAAGATCTCTACACTACTTCAATTATAAATTACCCAAGCAATCCAGATTTTAATCACTCCACTGATAACCAAGCTTTCAGCTGCCTTGACCGTAATCACCTTCCTCCTAACGTTTCAATTAAGATATTTCTAAAAACCTTTTTTGACTAAGCTTTCAAACACCTGTCCTGATGTTTTTTTTCTTTGGCTTTGTGTCAATTTTAAACATTTTTATCAATCTTGTTGAGCAATGTGATGCATTAAATGTGCAATATAACTTTGAGTAGTTAGGTTTAATTGAATGGCCCAAGTGTACCTGACCTTTAATTTCTGTACCATTTACCTTGCTGGAAAACAGGTATTGAATCAAGACCAAAATGGAAATCAGATACTAAAAATAGCTATTACTCAAGTTGTTCTTTACCTGCATAATTTTCAGAAATATTTACTTCTGCAACATGCAGATGGGTGCTTTCTGGTTGAAGAGATCTTTCTGTTGAGTTTCTGGAAGATGACTGAACTAATCCATGAAGAGGAGACTGAAACATTAAAAAGCAACAATTTGCATTTATATAGCACCTTTAATGGAGTATACCATTCGAATTGCTTCACAGAAGAGTTATCACACAAAATTTAACACTGACCCACATAAAAAGATATTAGGCAAAGTAGCCAAAACCATGGTCAAAGAAACAGTTCTTAACAAAAGATGGAGGGAGAGGTAGAAATGTGGAGAGGTTTGGGGAGATGATTCCAGAGCCTAGAGCCTCCTGACAGCTGAAGACAAAGCCAACAATAGTGGAATAAATATCTGAATAATACAGAAGAACTAAATGGTTCAACAAGAAAACACAAAAGGTGTGGATACAATGACATTTAAAAAAAATATTCACAGGATTTTTGCAACAGTGGCAAGATCAACATTTATTGTTGGCCATGAGGTGTCTTAAGCCATTGCAGCCTATGTGATGAAGGCTTCATGGGATGTCAGGCCATTTCAAAGGGCAGTTAAGAGTCAACCACATTGCTGCAGGTCTGAAGTCTCAAAAGGCCCGCTAGGGTAAGGACAGAAAATTCCCTTCTCTCATGAACATTAACAGAACAGCTGGGATTTTAAGACAATCTGGTAGTTGAATTTGCCACCATTATTAATAAAGTTCACCATTCCAGGGTTAATTTATGTCAGCAACTGAATTTAAATTATCCAGTTGCCACTTTGGGATTTGAAATCCTGTCTTCTGAACATCATTCAACACCTCTGGACTACCAAAATTAGTAAAACAATCAAAATATTATTGCATCCCAAGTCAGCTTTTGCATAAACTTGCACCTTAACTTAGTATGTCTTCATCTCGATGGAAGAACAAAGATAAAAGTAGCTGCTTAGTACAATTAAAGTCACTCAAACATCCACAAACATTCATTCCCTCCACCACCAACACACACTAGCAGCAATGTGTATTGTATACAAGACGCACTGCCGAAATTTGCCAAATATCCTTAGCACCTTCCAAACACACAAACACTTCCACCTAGAATGACAAGGGCAGCAGATACACAAACAGCTGTAACTTCCCCTTAAAGGTTCTCACCATTCTGACTTGGAAATACATCACCATTTCTTCACTGTTGGTCGGTCAAAATGCTGGAAGACCCCTCTAGCAGCATTATGGGTCTAATTACAACAGTTCAAGAAAGCAGCTTACCATCACCTTCTCATGGGCAACTAGGGACAAACAATAAATGCTGGTCCAGCCAGAAATGCCCTTGTCTCACGAGTAGGTTAAAAAAAGAAAAAAAAAATCTCTTCAGTGACTGAGTAATACTTATGTACAGGAATATCATTGCATCTATGGGTGGATGGCCAGTTATCATATCACTCCAGTAACTCCTCAGAGGATGTTTGACCCAACTATCTTCAATTGCCTCATCAATTTCTTTTTCCCTGCATTGTAAATGAGTCATTTAGTTGATAATTCCAGAATATTTAGTTGCATTCATAACTCCTCTCCTAATTAGGCAGCCAATACCTGCCTTCAGCAATTCTAAGCAATGTCCTGAGTTGGCGTAGACATGACATAAGCACAGCAATGAGGAAAGAGCAGGTTTATTGATCAATGCCATTTTTACTCGATCTATCATTGCAACAATGGAGTTTGCATTATCCTCACACTGCAGCAAGTTAGTCATTCAAACAACATCATCCTCTACTGTGAACTCTTCTGTTGAGAAGCAGAACAGCAGTACTGACATGGTGAAAAGATCAAGTCCAAGTTCCTCAGCATCTCATCCTGACTGCAGATTATTTCCTATTCCTTCATTATTTATATGTTGAAATCTTGGAACGCCCTAAAAGCATCGTGGAAGCATCAACATCACAGGAACTGCAGCTTTTCAAGTCCAGCCATTTAGAATAACCCGGAATGGGCACTGTATCCTTTCAAATATCACCCACAACTCAAGAAAATGTTTCTGAAAATTGCATCCATGTTCAAAAGAGACTAGAGCACCGACAAAAGGTAGTTAATAGCTTAAAAGGTGTACATGCTTACCAGTCATTAAGTAAAATAAACCAACAGGCACAAATTATTTCCCTAAAAAAAAACAAGGTACTCCTAAAAGTAAAATTCTAGCAGATCAGAGGAAGTAAGTGGGAGTTATTTTTGACTCAAATTAAATAATTTCTTTGCATTTCAACGCCAAAGAAGCTGTGACTTAACACCAGAAGCTGTGACTCAACACCATTTCTGCTCTTATTCCATTTCAGGTCAGATATCAAATTATACCCCGCACACTGTCCTCTCAGCAAGTAAAACGAGCTTCAACACTAGGACCATGACTTACGAAAGAGCAAATAATAATCAAGCAGAGCGTCGCAATATCTATAAAAAAAACTAGATCTGCTCACTGTAAAGAAAAAGTGATTTGTTCAGACCCAAACACTGGTATATAAACTGAATTTGCTTGACTCACATGTGGCAGCATACTGAATCCTGGAGACAACATTCCAAACTGTGAGCTCCCAACCTGGAAATCGCTGGAATTCTAAGCATTGCACTTCAGCATTAGATAAGTTTGAACATACAACTTCAAGACTTTGTCCATGTGGAACATTTAATTATGTACCACAGGTAGAAAAAAAATTTCTGATTGGTTCTGTTCACACATTTGCCTGATATAGATAATAAGTTGAAAATTAAGTTTACTTTCCAAATTAGAAGGGTGTTATACTTCTGACTATAAAAATATCTTCATAAAAGAAAGAAACTGGATAGTATTCAGTGTCTCAACAGAAATGAAAATTTAAACCAAATTGCTTAATTTGCATTAGAAAAATGAAAAAGTCTTTGATAGAATTATATCAATACAATGAAGAATTCTACAGACACAATGCATTCTATTGAGATGAATTGAAAGATAAATTCAGGGTTTCATTTTCCCACCACAGCTTTCGCTAAAAGGACAAAATCAGTTTCAGTTCAGCCAATTGTATCTAGTTTGCCCTTCTTAAATTGTAACCCACCTTGCTCTGCCCATTGTTTGAAGATGTCTTGTACTGGTGAAATGAGTCGACGTTAGCGGAAGTAACAAGTTCATCCAGAGCATCCACACGCCTTTTAAGGCTGGTCAGATTGCCCTCTGTCTGTTCCTTTCGTTTACATAGTGTTTCAGCTTGCTTTGACATGCATTGACGAATCTGTGCCTATACAAGAGAAAGTCTTCAATTCATTAAAAAGTAAATGATTACAAGATTATTAATGGCATTTGCATTCCCCAGTTAAATTAAAATGTTTATTATCCATTATGCATTTGAAATTTATCATCTTTAAGCTTTCCAGGAAAATACACATCTTAGCTAATGTTACTTCAAGGTTCCTTCACTATCGTTTGAACTTCTAAGAAAGGCATTTGTAACTCAAATGTCTCGAATGTAATCCTCTAAGGAAGTGCTTTCTTGGAACATTCCTACGTCTACATATGGAGGACTGGCAACCTATTGTATTTAGAAATCAAATGTGAACCTCAGATGTTCAACATCTTATTACTCTCTGTTAAAAGTTTACAACTCCAAATATAACATTTACTCCTGCATTCGGTAAATAAACATGAACCATAATAAAATGTTTCATGTGGGCAAGTTTTTGATACTGTTAATTCAGAGTTACTGGACCCCTAGACGCATTATGCTTAGAATTTCTAACAGTCAGAGTCCAGATTAGATAAGATGCAGTTCAAATCTTGGCCTCAAGCATCACTATGCTGTCATTTGAAGAGTCTCATAAAATTCAGTTTAGTTTCAAGCTCTGAATAAGGTCGTATTTCATTACAATTACTGAGTCTAGTGTTTTGATAGATACCCTAGTTCTCTGCTTGATTAGTTATTTGCACTTTCTCAAGTCCTTATGCTATTGTTGTGACTTGAATTAGAGAGACTACCTATTTAAAATATGAAACAGAAATGGAACAGAGCAATGGCAAATACAGATCTAGCATTTAAAGGCTTATAGAATTTATATCAAACAGGGTGACAGGTGTTTAGAAGCTGTACAAGAAATTCAGAGAATTTGTCCTAGATAGTTTGAGTATAAGGGTTGGGAAGTCATGCTGAGGGATTGTACAGGACATTAGTGAGATCTCTTCTGGAGTACTGTGTCCAGTTCTGGTCGCCCTGTTATTAAGCTGGAGAGGGTTGGGAAGTCATGTTGAGAGGTGACCTTATAGAGGTTTATAAAATCATGAGAGGTATAAGATGGGAGATTTCAAAAGATTAGGAGGCACATTTTAAGGTGAGAAGAAAGATATTTAAAAAAAAGACACGAGAGGCAATTTTCTTTTTACACAAAGGGTGGTTTGTCTGTAGAATGAACTTCTTGAAGAAGTGGCCACAATTACAGCTTTTAAAAGACACTTGGGTAAGTACATGAATAGAAAAGGTTTGGAGGGTTATGGGCCAGGAGCAGGCACATGGGACTAGTTTAGTTTAGGCTTATGCTCAGCATGGACTGGTTGGACCGAAGGGACTGTTTCCATTTGTATCACTCTATATGAAGGTATGAATTGAGACAATTCTGTCTTCAGTAAATTTTACAACAACTCTTTTGGATTCATTGTGACGTCTTCTGTCTCAATGCAACCAATTCCTTTGTAAAATGTTAACTATTTCTGATGAATTGTATTTAATTGTGGTAAAAGTGGAAATAGCAGTAAATCCAAATATCAATCTGAATTTGTATACACAAATATAAGTAGGATTGCCACTTTTGTATAAATATAATTTTCAGATTTAGCATTTTTTTAACCTTGAGGTGATCTTCTTGTTGTCGTAGGTTTTCTCTCCGCACATCCCCTCGCCATTGCTCATCCTGGATTGCAGAGGAACAATAATATCCTTTTAATACACATTTCACACTTTATATCCTACTTGAGAATGTAGAAAGATCAGGTCCTAGCTCTCCCCCAACTTTGATCTGCAATTGTCTAATAGATTTTAACATGAGTAATTGATGCCTTCTCTCCATCCTTCCCCCTTTTATACAGAAACCTCAGTAATGACTGTGCATTTTTCCAGTAGCTCGATAACATGTGTTACAAGTATGTTTGAATCTGCACCCACCATTCTACATTATTCAAAATCAATATTCTTTGATGGCATACACTCTGCATAGCCTCCAATATTCCCACAGCTACTTTTATCCCTATAAAAATATTCCTGTTTTTATGTTGTTGCACACAAGCATGTAGATTTCTTTGCAATTAATAGATAATTTCCTGATGTACACAGAGGGTTGCACTAGGAATACAAGCAGAAAACTCATGCAATATTAGTAAGTTTGCTGATAGTTTTAAAACAAATTTCCACAAAGTTTGTCATAAAACAACCAAAGGTTCAAAGTTTAAAATCATTAGGTAAATCCGAAATTCAATTTAGACAGCGATTTCATAACTGAATTTTCAGCAATCCATTTTCTGTAACTTCTAAAACAAAAATTCTAACCAAGTTGCTACGCTCAGATATACTCTCATCCACAGGTGTTGGTTATGTTAATCTTGCTTGAAATCAAAACATTGACAGTTCAATTTCCAGCTTTTGTCCTTGCCCCCAAAATCCTTTGGGGAAAAAAAAGCAGCAAAACTCTTAAAGAACTCTCAGAGAAACTTCAATGGATTAGAAGAGTCAATTGTCCTGCTCCATTTGAAGCACAGTGCATATGGTGAGACACTCCTCAAACCAATAATACTGAAAAAGCAACCATGCTTACAACCCAACCCCAATTTCCCCTTTAGTGGTGATGACAGATCTTAATTTGAGGACAGTTGAAGTTTCATGTGACAAGTTGACAAGGTCTGGATGGAGAAGTAGGGCTTATATGTATTTATATATTTCGTATCATTTTACAATATGAGATGATGCACCCATCATGTGAATGCAGGAATATGAAACAATAACTTAGCACAAATATCAAAAATCAATTGCAAAGGAATATCACCTTAAAATTGAATCTAGTCAGGCTTAATCTTTCATCATAACTTTCTCTGGCAAAGGGACCATTATCCTTTAAGCTTCCTGTTTCACTTTGAAGAGTCATCTCCTCTTCCCAAATCATATCTGGGCCATTCTTCAGTTCCTTGCACGACTGATCCAGATCTTTTAAACTACTGCTAATTTCTGCTTTCACATCTGATCGAAGAGTCCTTATGGCTTCCTTGATCTCCTTTTGTTGTTGTTCCAATTGTTCCTGACTTCTCAGCTAAAAGATCATCAAAATATTAAACAGAAACAGTTGAAGTGTGAATAACCAGAAACCATTTCATATTTGTTTTCCAGTTATAAATAATTTTCTCCTTTTTTGCTTTGCATTCATATGTCACTTGGTCTTTAAGAGTAACGTTACCAAGACCCTGCTGCTTTTTTCATCTTGTGCCATATGATCTGATATTTTCCTCAACTCCCCATGGGGAAGGGACTAATCTCATTTGCAGTCTTCCCAACATCAGAAATTTACTGTAGGGAATCACACTTGGTCTTCCTAATATGCTTGATTTTCTCTCTCAGGAATACTTTCTTTAGGAAGCAGTACAAAAAGGCAGATTTAATAAGTAGTTCTGGTAAAAAAAAAAGTTGAGAAAGTAAGTTCTGACAAATCTTTGCTCGTTATTTTTAGTGGCATTAATAGCACTACATCAAAATTTTTTTCATCACAGATATTATTGCATTGTTCTTTATTCTTTTGTGTTATAAAGGAAGATGATGGTGTGATGCTAATGTAAACTGACCAGAGTTCCAAAGAATTAATGTCATTGGGTAATGGGTTTGAATCCCACCGATAAAAACTGAGACCAACAATTCTTACATAGAACAAATTTATTTTGTTTCAGCTAATTGTGAAAAACAATGCTTTTCTTGTCATGTACCTGTTGCTTGAGTTCAAGATATTCCTGTCTCATCTCATTTAACTCAGTCATGACACGTTTTGTACGTTCATGGTTATCATGCGCAGTCTGGTCTCTTGAAGATAATTCATTTTGGAGTTTGTTGTTTTCATGTTTTTGTTCCTGTGTTGATGTAACAAAATCAGAAGTAACCCCAGTGGGTTTTTTTTAGTCCGTAAAAGATATATGGCTATTATAAATTTATCACTTACTCTATTAATACATTTTTAAATGATATTCTTTTCCATCTTTTTGTAATTTATCTTAATAGTTATCTTCTAAGGCAACAGCAACAGTGATAAATGGGTTGTTATACAGTCAGTAGTTCAGTTAAAAGTTTGTCAACATTAAAATTCTGCTAAACTATAATAAAGACTGTCTATTACTGCAAAATGGCATGGTGGGTACAGCCACTTACATTAAGGATCTTCTCTAGTTGAGTTCGCTGAGCCTTAGACTCTTCTTTGATGACTGTAATATGTTTCTCTGCCTTTTTCCTCTCTGAAAAAATCAGCTCCTGAAGACGAGTTAGATTTTTTTTTGAGAACTCAACTTCTTTATGACAAAACGTAAGTTCATTTAGCATTTCTTGCTGTTTTTGTTCTTGCTTGGAGAGCTGATGCTCTGCAACAAAACAGAATATGCAATGTAAATCAAATATTTTGCAAATAAAGGTTCAAGGTAGCTTGGAAACAGAGTGTATTGCATCCTGGCTTAGGAAGTAACTGCTTAATATTAATCTTAACTGAGATTCAGACTTGCCGTTGAGGTGAGCAAGCATACCAGATTGGTTTTATTAGTAACAAAATCACTGACGGAAAATTGCTCTGTGTTCTATGTACATGCCTTGATAATGTTGAAATCTGGACACTTACATGCTTCATCTATCAATTGAGAGATATTCTAAAGGCAAGCTTGATTCTGATCTCAACCAGCATTCATGGCTACCCATCGTCTATGACTGGGCAAGGCACAATGTCAACAAGAGCCAAAGATCTGGTATTTTCCTTTACATGTGTGGTGGGATGTAGTACCTTAAATGCTACTCTGTCTGAGGTTAGCCTATACAAAATAGATTGGTGACTTCATCTGGCATCTCTGAATGACTCAACTATTCATTAGTTGAACTTGCAAAGCCACTTGGGTGCCGAAGCCATGTCAGACTCAACATTCAAGACTTACTTAAAGTAGCAATCTGGTTCTCCAGAAAAGTACAACGTTCCTCATTATATTGCAGCTTTCTTGATCGTTCCTCCATTAAGTTTACTTTTGCAACAGTCTGTTCAAATTTCTCTCTCTTGTCTGATAGTTCAGCCTCCAAATCTTGGAGGTGGATCCTTACTTTAGATGCAGACTCCTCCAACTTTATTTCCTCACTCTGAATGTCCTTTTCAAGGCACTGTAACAGCTAAAAAGAATAAATTAAAACATCTCAGTAAAGTCTTCCTACACTTGTTATAAAACCTTCATTACCAAGAGTAGATTCAATATGCTGCCATTGCATTCCACCACAGTGCCTTAGGATGAGGATTTACCTCCATATCTGCCTGTCACTTTTATGAACTGAGGCACTGGGAAAGTATTTGAAGAGTGGACATCACGCTGAAATTGGGTCTGGGGAAGAGCAGTTTGAATAAAGTACCGAAATCATGTTGGGAAGAGATCATAACTTATTAGCCCTCTGACACGTATCATAGTTGAAGTTGAAGAAACTCAAAGGGAATTTTAAAATCATGCAACAATAGGAATACAAAGTTTAAAATTAAGGCATTCAAATTCAAAGACTCAATCAACCGTGAGGAGAAGAGCAGTCATTGCCACTGTTTCCTGTGATCTATGTATTTTAAGTGTGTTAGTTGTATGGGAACACTCCACATGCAACATTCATTTCAAGTTATGCATCCCTGATTAGGAATCATATCATTGTTCCTTAATTCTCACTGTGTTCAAATCCTGGAGGTCTACACTTAATGGCACTCTGGGTTTACTAACACCACATGGACTATAACATTTCAAGGCAATTCATTCCCACTTCAAAGGCAATTAAGAATGGCAAATAATTGCCGACCTTCCCAATTGCTCTCATCCCACAAAAACAAAACTGGAACCTTTGAACTTTTCCTTTCTTTTACGGAAACTTTTTATTGTCAAACACTCAATTGCTGTTAACATAATTGTAATTATTTCTACAATGAAATACAACATTACTAATGGATTTGTGTAGATTATTAGATAACCCTCCTACCCTTTGCTGCTCTGAGAGTTCATTTTGCTTTTCTTCAATTTGTTGCTGAAGCATAAATAACTCTTGTTCTTTTCTTTTCTCTTTGTTCAGACAAGCTTGATATTTACGTGCACTTTGATTTATATTTTCCTTCAATGTTAGCTGTTCAGTTTTTAATACATCACGCCTTTTAGTAATATTCTGAAAGTCCTAGAAAATTCATTAAAATATCAATGACTATTTGATATTAGCATTTAATATGAAGGTGCAACCTTCTCAACCTTGCCCCTTGCCTGAGGTGAGATGATACTCAAGTTAAACTCAGCAATTGTCTCTCTCTAATGACAGAGCAACCCTATGGTCCTCATGGACTTTGGTGACTTAACAGAAAATACAAATTCGGCAAGTATTAAATTACGTTTAATTGAGTAATTAAAAGTCTAAGTACTTCACATTGTTACATTTTGTTCATTCAACAAAAACAATTTCTGTACATTACTTCGTTTATCAAAAGCTCTCTTTGGTGCTATATGTCAACTGGTTCTAGAAGATCAAACTAAATGAACATTACACAATTACTAAATCACAGTTGTTGCAAGTATTTAGTACATAGAGCTACAAAAAGTGTGCTCTACTGAGATACTCTGGATCTGTTTACCAAGAACGAAAAATCAAGGAAGTATTGTCCTTATATCAAATGTCACAACTTAGAGTCATACAGCACAGAAACAGAACCTTCAGTCCAATTTGTCTGCAGTGACCAGACATCCCAATCTGACCCAGTTCCATTTACCAGCATTTGGCCCAAATCCCTCTGAACCCTTCCTATTCTTACACTCAGCCAGATGCCTTTTACATGTTGTAATTGTACTCAATTCCATCACTTTCTCTGGCAGCTTGTTCCATACATGCACCACCCTCTATGTGTAAAGGTTACCCCTCAGGTCTTTTCAAATCTTCCTCCTCTCATCTTAAATCTGTGTCCTCTAGTTTTGGACTCCCCTACCCTAGGAAAAAGACCTTGGCTGTTCACCTTACCCATGCCCCTCATGATTTCATAAACCTCTATAGGGTCATCACTCAACCTCTGATGCTCCAGGGAAAATAGCCCCAGCTTATTCAGCTTCTCTCCATAACTCCTTATATCCTCTAGTCCCAGTAACATCTCAGTAAATATTTTCTGCATCCCCTCAGGTTTCACAACATCCTTCCTATAGAAGGGAAACCAGAACTGCACTTAGTATTCTAAAAATGGCTTCACTAATGTCCTGTATAGCTGCAACATGACATCCCAACTTCTATACTCAATATTCTAACCAATGAAGGCAAGTGTTCTTCACCATCCTGTCTACCTGTGACTCCACTCTCAAGGAACTATGCATCTCTGCTCCAAGGTGACTTTGTTCGGCAACACCGCCCAGGGCACTACCATTTACTGTATAAGGCATGCCTTGATTTGCCTTACCAAAATGCAACGTTTCATATTAATCTAAATTAAACTATATCTGCCACTCCTCAGACAATTGGCTCATCTGATCAAAGTCCCATCGTACTGAGGTAATCTTCTTCACTGTCCACTACAGCATCTATTTTGGTGTCATCTGTGAACTTACTAATATACCTCCTATATTCACATCCAAATCATTTATATAAATGATGAAAAGCAGTGGACCCAGCACTGAACCTTGTGACACACCATGGCAACCCTTTACCACCATCCTGTTTGCTACCTTCAAGTCAATTTTGTATCCAAATGGCTAGCTCCTCCAGATCCCATATGATCCAACCTTACTAACCAGTCTACCATGCAGAACCTTGTTGAAAGCTTTGCTGAAATCTAAATAGAAAAAAGCGACTGCTCTGCATTCATCAACCCTCTTTGTCACCTCTTCAAAAAAACTCAGTCAAGTTAGTGAGACACTATTTCCCATGTACGAGCCATGTTGACTATCCCTGATCAGTCGTTGCCTTTCCAAATGCATGTAAATCCTGACCCTCAGAATCCCCAACTTTCATCAACTCAGCAGCACAACATTGAGACAAAGACCTGTTATTCTATTCATCTCAATCTCCTTTATGTCTCCCAACAATGTATCATGCAATACAACACACTGACACTAAATATGCAAGTCTAAAGAATATTGTTATGCATACAGGATTATAGCTTCAAAATTTCTTTGACACACATTTCTTTGTTTCATGTAGTGAGGTATTTTAATCAAAGTATCACATAGCTAATGTAAAATATTCTATTTTTAAAAGTATGTCTCATTGTTTTGAGCTCTATCAAAATAAAGTTACTAAAAACTATATTTATGATTTTTACATCTTTTTCCCATTTGAGTTGACGACAAAATCAGTCACTCCTTGTCCACTGCATTCCAATGATTGATAATGGAATATCTAACATTTTGTAAAATGGTCTACAAGTTATTTTTACTCTATCCATTTTTAAACTTTACTATAAACTCTGTATAAACACATGGCAGTTCAACTTAAAACTAAATCATGGCTTTACCTGATCTGCTAATTGCAGCTGGTCTTTGATATCTCTGAGATTATCCGTCACCATTTCCAACTCTGCCTTCCTCTCTATTCAACAGAAATAGTTTCTGATTAAATATGAAATGTTTCAGTTTTTCTGTATTTCATTTACCTACTGAAAGTTGGCCCAAACACATCTGACCGAATAAAAATTAGGTATCAATATTAACAGTGTTCCGATGTATTGTTCTAAGCACAGCAAAGCAGGACCTCTGCCAGTGATCCATCAAAAATATTAGGGTCAGCTCATTTAATATTGCCAAGTAGGAAAAAAAATGTATATCTAATTCCCAGGTTGCAAACAGGTTCTGTTCAAGTTGATTTACAAATCTGTATGCGAGTTAGAACACAATGCAAGATGACAAAGGAGCCATCAGCAATCTGCAATTTCAATTTTTATTTAGGATTAAATTCTTCCATTTTCAAGCAACTCTTTTCTTGGTGGCTTAGTGGTTAGCACTGCTGCCTCTCAGCACCAGGGATTCAGGTTCAATTCCAGTCTTGAGCAACTGTCTGTGTGTAGTTTGCACACTCTCCCCATGTCTGCATGGGTTTGCTCTGGACGTTGTTTCCTCCCACAGTCCAATAATTTGCAGGTTAGGTGAGTTGACCATGCTAAATTGTCCACAGTGTTCAGGGATGTGTAGGTTACTACATTGGTTGTGGGAAATGCAGGGTTTTAGGGTAGAGGAATGGGATACGCTTCAGAGGGTCGATGTGGACTTATTGGATCATATGGCTTGTTTCCACACTGTAGGGATTCTATGATGCTTTCAGGCCAAATAGAATGTGGTTCTGATTTTACTGCTTCTGATTTTACTGTCCCTTGCTAATTAGGACAGCAGAAAGCAAAGCATTAGAAGGCAGATTAAATAATAGCAGCAGTTATTCATAAATAATAATCATAGGGTGTAGGTTTGCTCGCTGAGCTGTAGGTTTGATATCCAGACGTTTCATTACCTGGCTAGGTAAAATCATCAGTGGCGACCTCCAAGTGAAGCGAAGCTGTTGCCTCCTGCTTTCTATTTATATCTTTCTCCTGGATGGGGTTCCTGGGGTTTGTGGTGATGTCATTTCCTGTTCGTTTTCTGAGGAGTTGATAGATGGTATCTAGATCTATGTGTTTGTTTATGGCGTTGTGGTTGGAGTGCCAGGCCTCTCGGAATTCTCTGGCATGTCTTTGCCAGGATAGATGTGTTGTCCCAGTCGAAATGGTGGTTTTTTTTCATCCGTGTATAGGGCTACGAGGGAGAGAGGGGTGTGTCTTTTTGTGGCTAGTTGGTGTTCGTGTATCCTGGTGGCTAATTTTCTTCCTGTTTGTCCTACATAGTGTTTGTGGCAGTCCTTGCATGGAATTTTGTAGATGACGTTGGTTTTGTCCATGGGTTGTACTGGGTCTTTTAAGTTTGTTAGTTTTTGTTTGAGAGTGTTGGTGGGTTTGTGTGCTACTAGGATTCCGAGGGGATTCCGAGAGGCCTGGCACTCCAACCACAACGCCATAAACAAACGCATAGATCTAGATGCCATCTATCAACCTCTCAGGAAATGACATCACCACGAACCCCAGGAACCCCATCCAGGAGAAAGATATAAATAGACAGCAGGAGATAACAGCTTCGCTTCACTTGGAGGTCGCCACTGATGATGTTACCTAGCCAGATAATGAAACGTCTGGATATCAAACCTACAGCTCAGCGAGCAACCTACACCCTAAACCTCAACCTGAGTTACAAACCTTGCATAATAATCATGTTGGTTATCAATGGTTAATTGATGTACCTTGCAAACAGGTTTCCATGTCTTTTATTTTCCTATTTAGCTCTTCCTTTTGGGTAGTTACTTGACTGATTTCCTGGTTCAGATGACTTATCTCAGTTTGTTGTTTCTGCAGTTTAGATGCAGCATGTCTGTTATTGTCTTCAATGGTTTCAAAGGCTCTGGAATAACAAAGTTAAAATACAAAAATCATATTTATAAGTCTGTCTGAATTCCAAAAAAGTAATTTAATTGTTTCAGTTTTTAATGCAAAGGCATCAAAATATATGTGGAGAAATACTGAAAAAAATTATTGGATTCAACGTATTAAATTCAAATGAAAATTTTAATAGAGCACAGGTGGCACGTTGACACAGTGGTTAGCACTGCTGCCTCACAGTGTTAGAGACCTGGGTTCAATTCCCACCTCAGGCAACTGTCTGTGTGGAGTTTGCACATTCTCCCCGTGTCTGCGTGGGTTTCTTTTGGGTGCTCCGGTTTCCTCCCACAATCCAAAAATGTGCAGGTTAGGTGAATTGGCCGAGCTAAATTGCCCGTAGTGTTAGGTGAAGGGCTGGAAATGTGTTGCTGGAAAAGCGCAGCAGGTCAGGCAGCATCCAGGGAACAGGAGAATCGACGTTTCGGGCATAAGCCCTTCTTCAGGAATGAGGAAAGTTGGTCCAGCAGGCTAAGATAAAAGGTAGGGAGGAGGGACTTGGGGGAGGGGCGTCGAAAATGTGATAGGTGGAAAGAGGTCAAGGTGAGGGTGATAGGTCAGACTGGGGTGGGGGCGGAGAGGTCGGGAAGAAGATCTCAGGTTAGGAAGGCGGTGCTGAATTTGATGGATTTGACTGAGACAGGGTGGGGGGGAGGGGAAATGAGGAAACTGGAGAAATCCGAGTTCATCCCTTGTGGTTGGAGGGTTCCTAGCCGGAAGATGAGGCGTTCTTCCTCCAACCGTCGTTTTGTTGTGGTCTGACGATGGAGGAGTCCAAAGACCTGCATATCCTTGGTGGAGTGGGAGGGAGAATTGAAATGTTGAGCTACAGGGTGGTTGGGTTGGTTGGTCCGGGTTCTGGATCAGTGGTGCTGGAAGAGCACAGCAATTCAGGCAGCATCCGAAGACAGGCAAAATTGACGTTTCGGGCAAAAGCCCTTCATCAGGAATAAAGAATTGCTGTGCTCTTACAGCACCACTGATCCAGAATCTGGTTTCCAGCATCTGCAGTCATTGTTTTTACCTGGTTGGTCCGGGTGTCCCAGAGGTGTTCTCTGAAACGCTCCGCAAGTAGCCGGCCTGTCTCCCCAATATAGAGGAGGCCACATCAGGTGCAGAGGATGCAATAGATGATATGTGTAGAGGTGCAGGTGAATCTGTGGCGGATATGGAAGTTTCCTTTGGGGCCTTGGAGGGAGGTGAGGGGGGAGGTGTGGGCGCAAGTCTTGCACCTCCTGCGGTTGCAGGGGAAGGTGCCGGGAGTGGAGGTTGGGTTGGTGGGGGTGTGGATCTGACGAGGGAGTCACGGAGGGAGTGGTCTTTACGGAATGCTGATAGGGGAGGGGAGGGAAATATATCCTTGGTGGTGGGGTCCGTTTGGAGGTGGCGGAAATGATGGCGGATGATGCGCTGTACATGGAGATTGGTGGGGTGGTAGGTGAGTACCAGTGGGGTTCTCTCCTGGTGGCGGTTGGAGGGGCGGGGTTCAAGGGCGGAGGAGCGGGAAGTGGAAGAGATGCGGTGGAGGGCATCGTCGACCACGTCGGGGGGGGGAAATTGCGGTCCTTGAAGAAGGAGGCCATCTGGGTTGTGCGTTTTTGGAACTGGTCCTCCTGGGAGCAGATGCGGCGGAGTCAAAGGAATTGGGAGAATGGGATGGCGTTTTTACAGGGGGCAGGATGGGAGGAGGTGTAGTCCAGGTAGCTGTGGGAGTTGGTCGGTTTGTAGTAGATGTCCGTGTTGATTCGGTCGCCTGAGATAGAAATAGAAAGGTCGAGGAAGGGGAGGGAGGAATCTGAGACTGTCCAAGTGAATTTGAGGTCGGGGTGGAAGGTGTTGGTGAAGTGGATGAACTGTTCAACCTCCTCGTGGGAGCACGAGGCGGCGCCGATACAGTCATCGATGTAGCGGAGGAAAAGGTGGGGGGGTGGGGCCAGTGTAGTTGCGGAAGATGGATTGTTCCACATATCCTACGAAGAGGCAGGCGTAGCTGGGGCCCATGCGGGTGCCCATGGCTACTCCTTTCGTTTGGAGGAAGTGGGAGGATTGGAAAGAGAAGTTGTTCAGGGTGAGGACCAGTTCAGTCAGTCGAAGGAGGGTGTCAGTGGAAGGGTACTGGTCGGTACGGCGGGAAAGAAAGAAGCGGAGGGCTTTGAGTCCTTCGTGATGGGGGATGGAGGTGTACAGGGACTGGATGTCCATGGTGAAAATAAGGCGTTGGGGACCGGGGAAGCGAAAATCATGGAGCAGGTGGAGGGCATGGGTGGTGTCCCGAACGTAGGTGGGGAGTTCTTGGACTAAGGGGGACAGGACGGTGTCAAGGTAAGGTGAAGGGGTAAATGTAAAGGAATGGGTCTGGGTGGGTTGCTCTTTGGAGTGTCGGTGTGGACTTGTTGGGCCGAAGGGCCTGTTTCCACACTACGTAATCTAATCTAATCTAATCATACTGCATAACATGAAATCCTTTTTGTATCAATTTCTAAAGCATGTTCTGGGTAGCGGCTGTGGAGAACCAATTAGCTGGAGAATTGTAACATCTGGGAACATAGTGCTACAATGGTTGCTACATTCAATACTGCCTATGAACAATGGACGGATCTGTTGTGGGGTTTTCAATGGGTCCACATCAGTTCTAGGGTCAAGGTAGTTTCAGTCGGGCAGAGGTAATGTTGCTGTAAATTATTACCGCTTAGAAGGGAAAGAAGAGTTTCCATCTCAAAAGCATATTACAGGCTCTCAACAGTCAGGACTACCAAAAAAAAACATAAGAAATAGGAGCAGGAGGCCATTCAACCTTTTGATTCCCTTATTAGTAAAAACTCTATCTCTGTCTTAAATATATTTAACAACCTAACCTTAACACCCTTCTGCAGTAATTAGTTTCACATTTTCACTGTACTCAGAGATTGGAAATTTTTCAGGTCTTAAATAGGTGAATCCTCATTTTGAGATTATGTCTTCTTGTCCTAGAATCTACCACAAGGGGAAACAACTTTACTGCATCTACCTTGTTAAGTCCCTTAAGAGTCTTGTATATTTCAATAAGGTCACCCTCATTCTTCTAAATTTCAATGGGTAGAACCCTAACCTGCTCCAACTCGAAGACATTCCCTTCATACTTGGTATCAGCCTAATGATGCTCCTCTGGACTACCTCCAATGCCAGTGTATCTTTCCTTAGATAAGGGTTTCAGAACTGTTGACAGCTGTGGTCTGACTGTGCGTTGTACAATTTTAATAAAATATCCTTACTTTTACCCTCCGTTGTCTTTGAAATAAAGGCCAACATCCCATTTACCTTCCCTATTACCAGTTGAACTTGGATACTAACTTTATTATTCATGAATGAGGAATCCCAAATCCCTCTGTTCTGTAGCTTTCTGCAATCCTTCTCTAGTTAAATAACACTCAGCTCCTCTAATCTTCCTGAAAAAGTGACCTTACATTTTTCCCACATTTTCTATCGCCAAGAGAGCGGAGATTAAAAAGTTACTAGACTGACAAAAGGAAAAGAACAAAAGTAACTCCTCAGGTTCTTAGAATAATCTTAACCAGTTCAGGAAGAACTGAATGTCTACTTAAAGGATAGTGTAAATGATAAACGTGAATTATATTTTCAACTGTGCTAAAAGAAAAAAAAAGTGAATGTTCTGTTTTGTGGTTTAAAGTATAAGTTGCCTCTAAAGATGGTGTTTAACCAATTATATTTTTACTTTTCCATTATAGTGAAAGTCTAAAACTCGAAGTCCTAACATATATAGAACATAGAACAATACAGCACAGAACAGGCCCTTCGGCCCACGATGTTGTGCTGAACATTTGTCCTAGCTTAAGCACCTATCCATGTACCTATCCAATTGCCGCTTAAAGGTCACTAATGATTCTGACTCTGCCACTCCCACAGGCAGCGCATTCCATGCCCCCACCACTCTCTGGGTAAAGAACCTACCCCTGACATCCCCCCATACCTTCCACTCTTCACCTTAAATTTATGTCCCCTTGTAACACTCTGTTGTACCCGGGGAAAAAGTCTCTGACTGTCTACTCTATCTATTCTCCTGATCATCTTGTAAACCTCTATCAAGTCACCCCTCATCCTTCACCGTTACAATGAGAAAAGACCAAGCACTCTCAACCGATCCTCGTACGACCTATTCTCCATTCCAGGCAACATCCTGGTAAATCTCCTCTGCACCCTCTCCAAAGCTTCCACATCTTTCATAAAATGAGGCGACCAGAACTGCACACAGTACCCCAAATGTGGCCTTACCAAGGTCCTGTACAGCTGCAACATCACCTCACGACTCTTGAATTCAATCCCTCTGCTAATGAACGCTAATACACCATAGGCCTTCTTACAAGCTCTATCCACCTGAGTGGCAACTTTCAAAGAGCTATGAACATAGACCCCAAGATCCCTCTGATCCTCCACCTTACTAAGAACCCTACTGTTAACCCTGTATTCCGCATTCTTATTTGTCCTTCCAAAATGGACAACCTCACACTTGACAGGGTTGAACTCCATCTGCCACTCCTCAGCCCAGCTCTGCATCATATCTAAGTCCCTTTGCAGCTGACAACAGCCCTCCTCACTATCCACAATTCCACCAATCTTCGTATCTTCTGCAAATTTACTGACCCAGAACTGATCCCTGCGGAACTCCACTTGTAACTGGGCTCCAGGCTGAATATTTACCATCTACCACCACTCTCTGACTTCGACTGGTTAGCCAGTTCTCTATCCAACTGGCCAAATTTCCCACTATCCCATGCCTCCTGACTTTCTGCATAAGCCTACCATGGGGAACCCATCCTGCTAGTACAGGTCCCACCTTCCCCAGAATGCAGTCCAATTGTCCAAATACCCGAAGTCCTCCCTCCTACACCATCCTTGCAGCCACGTGTTCAACTGCACTCTCTCCCTATTCCTTGCCTCACTGTCACGTGGCACCGGCAACAACCCAGATATGACGACTCTGTCCGTCCTAGCTTTTAGCTTCCAGCCTAACTCCCTGAGCTCCTGAATGACCTCCCCACCCCTCTTCCTACCTATGTCGTTGGTGCCAATGTGCACCATGACTTCTGGCTGCACACCCTCCCCCTTCAGGATTCTGAAGACACGGTCCGAGACGTCTTGGACCCCAGCACCTGGGAGGCAACAAACCATCCGAGAGTCTCACCCATGTCCACAGAACCGCCTGTCTGTCCCTCTAACTATAGAGTCTCCTATAATTAGCGCTCTCCTCCTCTCCCCCTTTCCCTTCTGAGCCTCAGAGCCGGACCTCGTGCCAGAGACCCGGTCGCTGCAGCTTACCCCCCCCCCCAACAGTATCCAACGCGGTATACTTATTGTTGAGGGGAATGACCACAGGGGATCCCTGCACTGCCTGCTTCCTCCTCTTCCCACCTCTAACTGTTACCCAGCTACCTCTGTTCTCTGGCGTAACTATGTCCCTGTAGCTTCTATCTATCACCCTCTCATCTTCTCGAATAATCCTCAGTTCATCCAACTCCAGCTCCATTCCCTAATGCGGTCTGTGAGGAGCTTGAGCTTGAGAAGGACATCTTGCCCTTCTATAATCAACTGGAAGTCTAAATTTCTTTTTAAAGTTTTCAGTCTTCAGAAATTGTAATGAGTACTTTCAAAATGTGTGGCTACTGTTTAATGTGAAAATCATGTGATCAATTCAGGCACAGCAAAGTCTCGCCAGCAGTAATGAAATAAATGACCAAATCATCTATTTTTGGAATTGGTGGAAGGATAAATCTTGGCGTGGAGATCAACATTCTCCAGATGTACTTCAAACAATGCTACGAGAATTTTGTGCTCTCATCCGAGACACAGTACCTGCAACTGTGCAGCACTTCCTCACTACTGTAAGTAAAAGGCGACTGCAAAATTAAATTTATGATCTGTCAAGCTAGGCTTCACTTTAGTATGCACCATCAGCTGGGATCATGACAGTATTAATATCTGTGTTACGCAGTCTGACTTATCAACACTATTCTTAGTTGTGTTAGTGCTTTATTTGAATTGAACTGGGTTAATATCTGCTCTGTTTCTTACTTTTTTGCTTGAGCAAGTTTGTTTTCCAATGCAAGGCAATTTCCCTTAATTTGGCTTTTCTCTCTCTCTAGAGATTCAATATTATGCTTAAGGGAATTTATCTTGCTGTTCAGCTGGTCTACATCTTGCCGATCCTTTTCAATAAGCTGTTTCTGGTGGTCTGTTTCTGCTCGCTGACACTGGGACGTAAGCTGCAGATTTTCCAATTCACTCTTCTCCTAAAGAAAATGAAATTTAATGAGCACTGTAAAAACTAAGCATATAATATTGACTAAACAAGTCTGATTCCGACTGCAATGTGGGTCAATTTTTAAAAAGTTAAAAAGTTAAGCACAAAGTTATGGTGATAAACATGCTTATGCTCTTATTAGGATTACTTCAAAATAAGAGTGTGTTTGTGGAACAAAAGTTTAAATTCTTGATTATACTTGCAATACTACCTGCTGTAACTGACCATTAAAGGCAAGAATGCTTTTATGCACAGCATTAAAATAACAATGGAATCAGCTTAAGGAAAAATGAACCAAAGTTTTGAAAAGGGGACAAAACACCAGTTTTTGAATGGCCATGATGCAGCACTTCTGTTTCACTCGACTCTTTAATAAAGGTGAAACCTTGCCAATTAAGGTGGATTTCTCCAATGAAAAGCTTCCTCTACCACTAAATAGTCATGTTTTGCATGCCACTGATATACAGAACTGAGACTGCAATCATATGGAAAACAGCAAAAATCAAGAAAGCAGAAGTGCTGTCCAATTATAGTTAGAATGTCAGGAACGACAATCTATTGACATATGCCTGGTTTTAAATGTGCGGAACGTTGCTAACTTTCATCTTTTTAATGGCTAACTTTAATTTTTGGACTATGTCCCGTAATCCTCGACTCTGGAATCTTCAATAGTTTCTTCACTTCATTTGTTCCCCATAGTATTCTTGAAAACTTTAATTAAGTCACTCCTTCACTTTCAAAATTTGAGAATATAATCCTAATTTGTTTAGTCTCTCAACAATATAAATTGATGTAGCTTAGGTGGTGTCCAGAACTGCTCTCAGTACTCCAGATCTTAACAAGGTTTTGTGCAGCTGATGTATGTTTTCTACCCCTTAGTTTTCAAGTCTTTCAGATACAAAGTACAGCATTCTATTCCCACTTTGATTATTTTTGCACTTGTCCATAATATTTTAATGATGTAATGATAATATCCTTGTTCGCCCAAGCCTCTTTGTAGCTCCACGGTTTTCACCTTCTCACACATAGGGAGTACCCAGTTTTAGAATTTTAATTCTAAAGTGGATGACATCAAATCTGTCTGCTTTGAAACCATTTGCTACAGTTTTGCTCATTCACTTAACTTATCAATATCCCTTCATTTCTGATTAAATTACATGAGAGGGTTGATATTCATAAAATAGTTATGCAGTGAAGGCACTTGATAAATTTCCAGATAACAGATTTGTTACCAAAACTGAAGGCCACAAAATTAAAGTAGCAATGGCCATGCAGATATGACATTGTTTTCTGTCCTTTAGCCAAAGAACCGTCATGAATATTCTTTTCCAGACTGGAGGAAGGTGGTATGCAGGTTGCTTTATATGTTGATGTTGAAAAGACTGCATATCTATATAAATTCCACATTGGGAGTGTTGTAATGGTCATTCTGTGTAGCAACATTATAAATGTTGTACGTATTTATAATGTCACTACACAGGAGTAATTCTTTCACCATCGTCTCGAAGGTTTTTTACATTGCATTTTATTGCACACAGCACAGACCTCCCGCAGCGCAGCTTGTATTCTCTCCAGCTCGTTTACTTTCAGCTCGTGTTGCTGTTTCAGTTCTAAAAGTTCATCGTTTTCTAAATGCATCATTTCCAGAACATGTTTCAGCTCTAGGGAGAAAGAAAGATAACAAATACAGTCTGCATTTGACAGAGAAAGAAGTATCAGTAATAGAAAAAAAAGCAAAGGAATAACTTTTTACATGGACTGCTTTAAAGCTGAAGTTAGAAAGTTAAATCATTATTGATTAACATTAAGAGCAATATTATAACGGAATAAACAAATTTTGCACTCCCATTTAACCACAACAAAAAGAATGCACGGAGAAATACTGCTTCCACTACCTAACTATTATGGAAGTAAAAAATACTTGCCATTGTCGGTACATGATGAAACAAAACAGTAACTGACCAATACAAAATTATCTTTATGTTTAATTTATTAGGGAAGTGAGTATGGAGTGATAAATTAAAATAAGCAAGGTTTCAAACAATTAGATACAAACCTAAAATATCAATAGCTCATTCCATATATTTTCACGATTCATGACTTATTAACAAATGTCCATCAATTCTCAATGGCTGATTGGAATGAGCATTTCATATCAGCATTGTATTGAAAAAAATCCTTTTCAGCACAATGGATAAACTATAATAATTGAATAAATGTCCATCACTTTATACTTGTTAGGTAACATACTAAAAATTTAGGAACAAGATGGAGTACTCATTGTAATAAAGTGATTGCCTCATCGTTTTGACAGTATTAAGAAAACTTGTGTTTCATTTATTCCCAATTATTTGTCCGCAAAACATTTTTCAGGGAACTAATACTGTCTTGGAACAGTTTCAAAGCTAACAAATATGTTGGAATACCTTTTGCAAATTTTAGAAAACCAACCTGTTTTTTGCTTGATTGTTTGTGCTCGCAAGCTCTGAAGCCTTACTTCCTCATTCATCACTTCTTGTTTTGATAAGAAAAGCTGTGAATTCTTTTCGCTGATCTGAGCATTAAGTTCTCCTTTTTGTGCACTCATTTCTTCAAGCAATGTCTTCAGTTCCTATAAAACATATTTTTACAAATTAGAAGAATTCCAGCATGTTTTATCACACATTATACTCATAAAAAGACTTTATTGTAAAAATTTTTCAGATGCAATCTTTGAACAGAGACACTAGTTTGCATACATACAATCATAAATAGAGGAACAGAGCAGATGTGATAAAATTCAGCATGGCAAGGTTTTCTTTTATTCCACTATATCATTTGCAAGTTGTAAGGTTTTATAGATCAGTTAGGGTTTCCAACTTCTCCTCCAAAACTGATAAGCCTTATGCCCTAAATGGGTCTATCCATTTTAAAGATACTACCATGCTTAATTATTTGTTAAAAATTTTACAACACCAGATTATAGTACGACAGGTTTATTTGGAAGTACTAGCGTTCAGAGTGCTGAAAGACTTAACCGCAATCTAGATTTGTTCAATATATCATTTCAGTTGTATGACGTGATCTTTTGCTATAAACTTTGTGTCTTATGACCCTGCTCCACAGCTACCTGAAGAAGAAGCAGCATTCCTAAAGCTAGTCCTTCCAAATAAACCTGTTGGACTATAACCTGGTGTTGTGTGATTTTTAACTTTGTCCACCCAGTCCAACACTGGCACCTCTGCATCATAACTATTTGTTGGTCTAGCACAATTCATGCACATTATGATTTGGTCAAGACATCAATTTTAGATTAAAAATAATTCCTAATAATCAACACAAAGTAATCACAACAAAAAAAAATCACGTTTCAAGACTTTTATTATAACAGACAATTAAAACCAATGTCAATGGAATATTAAATAAAACCAAAAGAACTGTGGAGCTGCAAATCAGAAACAAAACTGAACCTGCTGGAAAAGCTCAGCAGGTCTGGCAGCATCTGTGAAGAGAAATCAGAATTAATGTTCCAGGTCCAGTAACCCTTCCTCACCAGACCTGACACGTTAGCTCTCATTTCTCTTCAGAGATGCTGCCAGTCCTGCAGAGTTTTTCCAGCAACCTCTGTTTTTGTCAATTAAATGTTTAGCTGGTAACTAACACTTCAAATTATTAAACATGCCTGAACTTCTGAATGCAACTGAAATGCTCGTACATTAGACTACACTCAGAAGGAATGTAGCATCATGTTTGCAGTCCTTAAGTTTCTTTTGGCTTTAACAGGATCTCTTCAATCTCGCTCACAAGGATGAACCTATCAGTTTCCTTTAAGTCACCTTCACTCAATCTTCTGGTCACATTCAAATAGGCTTACAGTAGCAAGGCATCCACTGACAACTCTTTGGTCTTTAATTGTTTTAAATCTTTTCTTTGAACAGAGGATCCATTCTTATCAATATACCACTTGGGAGGTTAAGCAGAAAATATCTTTCTTCCTCTACTTGACATGCAACAAAGAGAATTGGGAAGTCTCCATGTAGCCAGAAATCAAGCAAATTTTGCCAGTAGATTAAAAAGATTACACAGCACCCCCTTTTGAAATATTTCAGGAGAAGAAATTTAAGGCAAGCAGAGCAAATGTCCCAAATGTAGACTTTTGTCAGAGGGAAAATATCCTACTTCAGGATGATTTCTATATATTGAAAACTTTCAGAATACACAATGCAATGCAAATAAATACTCACCAGAATTTGACGCTGCTTATCAGTCACCTCTGTCTCAACATTACTAAGAACTTCCATCAGGCTTGCTTTTTTTAATTCCATATCATTCTGAAAAATGCAAAGCTCCTCTTTCTTTTTGCCTGAAAACTTGTCCAACATCATTAACTCTTTCTGCAGTGCTTCAATCTAATGGGAAAGAAACAAAGGTCACAATATCAGAGCTGTAAATATGAAAAACAATTAAAATTGGTCCTAGATTTAAAATTGAAATTATGGATTGGAAATTAAGCCTTTGCCTGCACTGTATTTCATTTTGTGCTCTTTTGAAAAACAACTTCTTAACCATATCAACTTTGAAAGCTTTTCTTCCATTTATAGGATCTCCCTATACCATTCATAACACTGGCTGAGAGGCAAGCAAGTGACCAGCATTTAAGTCTTTGATTATGCTGGTTTGTTACTAGACAAAGATATGAGTGACTATAGCTCTTTAATAACTTGTTGACATCTTGCACACTGCTTCAATAGCTGCAGCTAAATACATTATTTCTACAGCATTAATATCTGATACTTTGGGTAACCTGAACTTCATCAAGAAAAGTTGGATTATTTGATCAATGGATTTCAAGTGACTGTTTCTTAAATTACCTTACTATTTAGACTTTCCAATTCATTGTTTTTGTCCTGTAGCAATGCTGCTGTTTCTTTCAGCATTTCCTGGTACTGTTTCTCTTTGGTTTCTGCCGAATGGATCTCTGTTTGTAGTTTCTCTAGGCTGAACAGTAACATTAATAAATTCTTCTGGATTAAAGCTTGCAATTGTCAGCAAGAACAGCAAACATTACTTTAATAAAACTTATTCCCTGAACATGAACTCTCCCCAATTTGTTATGTTAATTACTATCATCTTTTTGGATTTTGTCCCCAATATGCTTCAGGTTGCATTTTATGCTATACCACCAAACCGTTACTACAAGTTGGACCATAGTAGAAAATGCAAAATGTTTAGCTACTGAAGTTATTTCTTTTTTTTTAGAAGAAATAGGTATTCATCATTCTTTAGCCATCAAGTGCCACACCTCTCCTTTTAAATACTGCATAACAATTATTTGACCATTGCAGGCACACCTACAATTATTTGATCATTATAGGCACATTTTCTAAACACCATACAAGGATGTATTAACATTCATAGTTCTTTCCTACAGGACCAAGTTGCACACACTTGTATCAGGATGCTAGTATTAACAGAGATCAAACCTACCTGCAACCTGCTCCCTATAGAAGAAAATTGGCCAGCTGTCATGTGCCAACAGTGGAGCCACTGTGCAATATCTCTTCAAATGTTGAGCAATTTTCTCTTTTAAGCTTTAATCTTACCGTATAAACTCTGCATGACAAAGAGCTGCTTCTTTAACTAGTCCTGCATATTAAAAGCTAATCCTTCGTCCTTGCTTTCACGCAAATGACAGAGCATAGATTAGAGGAGGTGGTCTTCATTGTTGCATCATCATTACTATGCCGGAACTAAGTTAAGGGATAGGATGTCAAAGGTACCAGCTCAATGGGTTGATGGAATTACATATTAGGACTACCGCAGCCATCTAGGAAACAGACTTCAAGGACCTAGATTACTAAAAAAGACTTGTCAGGCATACTAGAATATCGACTTTGAATGGAATTAAAATTTAAAATTGTAGGTATAAAGTAATTGTATTAGACAGTTATTATTCACTTACCTATCAGTCATGCTTTCCTTTCTTTGGATGAGTGCTTGGAATTCTGAATCCTTTATAGTGATCTCTTTGCTAATTTCTTTCAAAATACTCTCTTGTTCAGTCTTGTGTTGTTCAAGATCCTTCAAGTCAGCTTTCATTAATCTATGAGACCAGTCACTCATTTATTACTACTACAAAGAACCAATTATTTTCCAAAATTAAAGGTATCTGGGACAATTAGAAAAGGCTTGGGATATATTTGAGTCAGAATGAAATCCACATTGCATGCATGATGTTTCTTGACTATGAAAAGTAAAACCAAGGTGTTTCCATTTCTAATATACTCAATCACAACATTGCTTTAACTGTAAAGGACTACAATGATGACTGTATTCTGCTTATGATGTGGAGGAGCTAATGGGGTAGACAATGTTAAAAATTGCACAATGCCAGGTTATAGTCCAACTAGTTTATTTGGAAGCATTAGCTTTCTGAGCACTGCCTTTCTTCAGGTGGTTGCATGGAGGAGGAGTAGTGCTCCAAAGCTAGTGCTTTGAAATAAACCTGTTGGACTATAACCAGGCGCTGTGTGACTTTTAACATGATCTGCTTAGGTATCCAATAGGACAGTAAAATGGTTGCGCTGGTTCAAGTACTTAAATTGCGCATTTATGAATATTATAGAAAGTTAAGGAATTCAAAGGTGTTTTAAATGCCTTACAGGATTTAATGTTCTACTAAAATAGTTGATCATCATTTTCTTCTATATAAAAGAATACTTTTAGAAACTGCATTCTACCATTCTTGACATTTGTGTTAAATACACCAACATATTGCATTAAAGTTGCCACGGTCCTAGCGGACCACAGGACTGCTCTCTTATTACAGAGCGATGACTGGTGGTGATTTAGTTGGAGGGTCACCATGCCTGAGGTGATGGGAAGAGGTTGAGGAGAAGAACCTTTCATGATAAGCTCAGCTGGCATGGAAACTGAACCCACACTATTGGTGTTACTCTGCACTGCAAAATAGCCATCCAACCAACTCAGCTAACTGACCCTCCCATATATTGCATTAACTAGCTATATGAATCCAACACAAGATTTTAAAGTCTTTTAGCTCATGACATAGCATTCAGATATTTAATCTAAGGCTTCCCAAAAAATTAAATAGAAGAACAATAAAATTAGATCCTTCAGTATTTACCACCAATTGGAAATAATCAAGCCAGTCTCAGTGCTGGATTAAGAGGGCTTATGTTTAAAGTTCTCTGCTTTTGGCAAGTAGAACTACTGCTCAAGTACCTCATGTAATGAGCTTAAATGATTACAAAATGAAACTCAACTCCATACCCGAGTTGCTGCTCAGCCTCAACTAATTTAACTGCAGTCTCCTGTGCTCGTTGTTCCAACTCTTCTGCATCTTTCTCAGTGTCCACCAAGTGTTCCCTGGCAACATCGTACCACTGGACAGTTTCTTTTGTCTACCAGAATGATAATCACATTAAAAAACTTGAATCTGTGCAATTTAGTAAAATAAACAGTGGAGTTATTATTTTAAATAAGTCAGCTTTGCAAACAATTAAATATTTAAAAAAGGTAAAAATACTTGATAAGGGAAGTAGAACATAGAACATTACAGCACAGTACAGCCCTTTGTCTCTCGATGTTGTGCAACCTGTGGAACCAATCTGAAGCCCATCTAACCTACACTATGCCATTCTCATTCATATTCCTATCCAATGACCATTTAAATGCTCTTAAAGTTGGTGACTTTACTACTGTTGCAGGCAGTGTGTTCCATGCCCCTACTACTCGGAGTAAAGAAAACTACTTCTGACATCTGTCCTTTATCTATCATCCCTCAATTTAAAGCTATGTCCCCGCTTACTAGCTATCACCATGGAAGGAAAAAGGCTCTCACTGTCCAACCTATCTAACCCTCTGATTATCTTATATGTCTCAATCAAGTGACCTCTCAACCTTCTTCAACAGCCTCAAGTGCCTCAGCCTTCCTCATACGACCTTCCCTCCATACCAGGCAACATCCTGGTAAATCTTTTCTGAACCCTTTCCAAAGCTTCCACATCCTTCCTATAATGCGGTGATCAGAACTGTACGCAATACTGCAAATATGGCTGCACCAGAGTTTTGTACAGCTGCAGCATGATCTCATGGTTCCAAAACTCAATCCCTCTACCAATAAAAGCTATGCCTTCTTAACAACCCTATCAACCTGGGTGGCAACTTTCATGGGTCGATGTATCTGGACACAGATCTCTCTACGCTACCAAGAATCTTACCATTACCCCAGTACTCTGCATTCCTGTTACTCCTTCCAAAGTGAATCACCTCACGCTTTTCCCAAATGAAAATGCATTCGCCACCTCTCAGCCCAGCTCTGCAGCTTATCTATGTCTCTGTAACCTACAACATCCTTCGTCACTATCCACAACTCTACTGACCTTAGTGTCATCCACAAATTTACTAACCCATCCTTTCATCCCCTCATCCAGGTCATTTATATAAATGACTAACAATAGTGGACCCAAAACTGATCCTTGCAGTACCCCACTAGTAAATGAACCTCAGAATGAATATTTCCCATGAACCATCACCCTCTGTCTTCTTTCAGCTAACCAATTTCTGATCCAAACCGCTAAATCACCCTCAATCACATGCCTCTGTACTTTGTGAAATAGCCTACTGTGGGGAACTTTATCAAATGCCTTATTGAAATCCAGCACACCTCATCTACCTGTTTGGTCACCTTCTCAAAGTACTCAATAAGGTTTGTGAGGCATGACTTCACAAAACCGTGTTGACTATCCCTCATCAACTTATTCTTCTCTAGATGATTATAAATCCTATCTCCTATAATCCTTTCCAAAGCTTTACCCACAACTGAAGTAAGGCTCACAGATCTACAATTTCCATGGTTGTCTCTACTCCCCTTCTTGATCAAGGGAACAACATTTGCTATCGTCCAGTCTTCCGGCACTATTCCTGTCGACAATGACGACAAAGATCAAAGCCAAAGGCTTGGCAATCTCTTCTCTGGTTTTCCAGAGAATCCCAGGATAAATCCCATCCAACCCAGGGGACATATCTATTTTTAGATTTTCCAGAATTGCTAACACCTCCTCCTTATGCACCTCAATCCCATCTAGTGTAGCCTGTAACTCAGTATTCCCCTCGACCACACTGTCTTTTTCTAGTGTGAATACTGACAAAAAGTATTCATGTAGCGCTTCTCCCATCTCCTTGGACTCCATGCGCAACTTCCCACTACTATGCTTGATTGGCCCTAATCTTATTCTAGTCATTCTTTTTTTCCTGATATAGCTATAGAAAGCCTTAGAGTTATCCTTCATCCTATCCGCCAATGACTTAGAACATAGAACATAAAATAGTACAGGCCCTTCAGCCCACGATGTTGTGCCAACCACTGATCCTCATGTATGCACCCTCAAATTTCTGTGACCATATGCATGTCCAGGAGTCTCTTAAATGTCCCCAATGACCCTGCCTCCACAACTGCTGCTGGCAACACATTCCATGCTCTCACAACTCTCTGTGTAAAGAACCCGCCTCTGACATCCCCTCTATAACTTTCCCCCAACCAGCTTAAAACTATGACCCCTCGTGTTAGTCATTTCTGCCCTGGGAAATAGTCTCTGGCTATCGACTCTATCTATGCCTCTCATTATCTTGTATACCTCAATTAGGTCCCCTCTTCTCCTCCTTTTCTCCAATGAAAAAATGTCCGAGCTCAGTCAACCTCTCCTCATAAGATAAGCCCTCCAGTCCAGGCAGCATTCTGGTAAACCTCCTCTGAACCCTCTCCAAAGCATCCACATCTTTCTTATAATAGGCGACCAGAACTGGACGCAGTATTCCAAATGCGGTCTAACCAAAGTTTTATAGAGCTACAACAAGATCACATGACTCTTAAACTCAATCCCCCTGTTAATGAAAACCAAAACACCATATGCTTTCTTAACAACCCTGTCCACTTGGGTGGCCATTTTAAGGGATCTATGTACCTGCACCCCAAGATCCCTCTGTTCCTCCACACTGCCAAGAATCCTATCCTTAATCCTGTACTCAGCTTTCAAATTCGACCTTCCAAAATGCATCACCTAGCATTTATCCAGGTTGAACTCCATCTGCCAACTCTCAGCCCATCTCTGCATCCTATAATGGGGACTTCTCATGTCCCCTCTGGATTCTTCTTGGCTCTCTCTTTAGGTCTGTCCTGGCTAACGTGTACCTCTCAAGCGCCCTAACTGAGCCATCACATCTCATCCTAACATCATTCTTCTTCTCTTGACAAGAGATTCAACTTCCTTAGTAAATCACAGCTCCAGCGCTCGACAATTTCTTCTCTGACTGACAGGTACTTATCAAGTATCCGCAGTAGCTGGTCTTTGAATAAGCTCCACCTTTCAATTGTGTCCATCCTCTGCAGTTTCCTTTCCCATCTTATGCATCCTAAATCTTGCTGAATCACATTGTAGTTGCACTTCCCCCAGCTACACAGCAACTGTATCAATTAAATCCAAGAGTAAATCCAAGATTAATAAAGGTTAACATTTTCAACTGCAATTGACTCTTTGAAAAAGTGCTTAACACCCTAATTGAACACTAACACTGCTCAATCTTTCTCCAAAAAATTATTTTGCAAGTCCAAGCTGTCAGTTGGGAACTTCATATTCAAAATATGAGCATATGCTGTCATGCCTAGTGATGGCATAGGCCAGTTAAATTACTTCGGATACTCTCTCTTCACACAAGTACTCTATCACAGTAAACTACATCTTTAGATTTTAATAAAATGGAAGAAAAACCAGGAAGTTTTTCTGAATATGAGCTTGCAATTACAATTTGATTTTTTTTATTATGCATTGTCAGTAAGCACAAATTTCCTACCATTATGTCTTGATAAAATTATGTACGCTATTTTCAAAAAGAGCATATTTTATATTCCTCTCAGCATCTGCACAACTTTAGTGTAAAATTCTAAAAAAAACCTGGATAACCTAACACACAGATTGTTGTTACAAATTATAAATATGTTGTCAGCAACATTGAAACTAAATTGTGATATGAACCAAAATGCATTTAATGAAGGTGATGTATTTTATATTGCAATTTAGTGACACATCAGATTTAATACAACTAGACCGCACTTGGAATACTGCATCCAGTTCTGGTCGCCCTATTATAAGAAAGATGTGGATGCTTTGGAGAGGGTTCAGAGGAGGTTTACCAGGATGCTGCCTGGACTGGAGGGCTTATCTTATGAGGACAGGCTGACTGAGCTCGGACATTTTTTCATTGGAGAAAAGGAAGAGAAGAGGGGACCTAATTGAGGTATACAAGATAATGAGAGGCATAGATAGAGTCGATAGCCAGAGACTATTTCCCAGGGCAGAAATGACTAACACGAGGGGTCATAGTTTTAAGATAGTTGGAGGAAAGTATAGAGGGGATGTCAGAGGCAGGTTCTTTACACAGAGAGTTGTGAGAGCATGGAATGTGTTGCCAGCAGCAGTTGTGGAGGCAGGGTCATTGGGGACATTACACTAACATTATAAACATTAGATTTCTTAATCCAACAATACTTTCAAAATCTGTGGAATCAATAGCATCTTGATCAAAATGTTTGCTTCCTAATCAAATGGTGCCTTTTAGCCAGGATACTGCTTTAACAAGTCTACTATTCAACAAACAAGAGATACTTTATAATCAATATGGTACTGGAGAAAGAACAATTCTATCACTTCTCAGTTAATGAAATAGTTGAGCCTTTATGTGAACTTAATAAACAATGATAACTTGAAGAATATACTTAAAACTGTAAGCACACTTGCCATTTCCCTTGTACTTTTGAGATCCGCCTCAGCAGCCACCATTAGGCTGTTTGTTTCTCGTAGTTCTGCCCTCCGTTTTGCAAGGGTCATCTCCAAACATTCAATTTCATCAACAACATCATCATGTCTCTTGAGAGATATTTCCATGTCAAGCTCATTCATCAGCATATCTATACGTCCATCTGAATACTCTCTAAGAAAAGGTCCATGACTGTTTAGAATGCAATGTAATTACTTCAATTAAATACCATTAATATAATAGATATATATAACCTTTATTTGAAAATGTTTAGTTAATCATTGAACAAACTCATCCAAAATGAAAACATGGGAATTACAAAGTCAAAATATAGTTCAACTTAACTCATATTCTACACTGCTGCAAAGATCCATAGCCGGTAATAATTCAAGTAGTTAACTTGGCGAATGTCTCATTTTAATGGTTTTCCAATAGACTCTCAGACATGTTTTGATATTCATAGAGATGACATAACTCAATTTTCAGGACCAGCGGGGTCAGCTCAGGAATAATACAACTTCGCCATTCAGATCACTGTGTTACTCACATTAGATTAAATTTAGTAGAAAGAATGTAGTGCTGTGAAGGGAACAGCACTTTTAAATCTAAACAGATAATGAACAACAGATAGCTTATGCAGCATCTGATTTTCCATCACTGATCTCACATTTTAAGTCAGCAACACTAAAAACAAAATTGTGATACAGTTTCCCTGAATAGTCATAAATATTGATAGCAATGTAAGCTGTGAAGAGAACACAGAGACTGCAAAGGTACAGACAGGTTAAACAAGTGCATGAGGTGGTAGATGGAGTATGACAGAGTTCTGCAGTCCTGCCATATTCAGTCATGAATGGTGGTGGATGATTAAATAACTCAATGGAGGCGGCGGCTCCTCAAATAACCCCACTCTCAATGATGGGAGAGCCCTGCACATAGTGAAGAGAAGGCTGCAGCACTGGTAACTATCTTCAATCAGAAATACGAAGGGGATGAGTCATCACGGCCTTCTTCGGAGTTCCCAGAATCACACATGCCAGTCTTAGGCCAATTCAATTCATGTTATGCGATATCAAGAAATGATTGGAGGCACTGGATAGTGCAAGGTTATGAGTCCTGACAACTTTCCTGGAATAGCACTGAAGACTTGTACTCCAGAACATGTCCCACCTGTAACCAAGCTGTGCCCAATGTCTGGGTATATCCTGGATAGGAGAAAGTGAGGACTGCAGATGCTGGAGATCAGAGATAAAAAGGTATGGTGCTGGAAAAGCACAGCGGTCAGGCAGCATCTGAGGAGGAGAGTCTTAAGCATAAGATCTTCATCAGGAACGTAGGAGAGGCCCAAGGGGGCTGAGAGATAAAGGGGTGGCAGGTGGAGCTGACGGGGGCATAGCTGGGAATGCCGTTATTAGGTGAGAGGTGGGGGTAATGGTGATAGGTTGGAGCAGAGGGTAGGACAGATCAAGACGGTAATGCCCAATTGGAGGGTTGAATCTGGAATAAGCTGGGGGAGGGGAGATGAGGAAACTGGTGAAATCAACATTGATACCATGTGGTTGGAGGGCCCCATGATGGAGGATAAGGCGTTCTTCCTCCGGAGTCGAGTGGCTAGAATCTGGCGGTGGGGGCGGCCTAGGACTTGCATGTCCTTGGCAGAGTGGGAAGGGGAGTTGAAGTGTTTGGCCACAGGGCAGTGGGGTTTGTTAAGTGTGTGTGTCCCAGAGATGTTCTTGGGACATTCTGCAAGTTGGCGTCCTGTCTCCTCAGTGTAGAGGAAACCACATCAGGAGCAAAGGACACAGTAGATGACGTGTGTGGAGGTGAAAAGAAAACTTCTGCCTGATGTGGAAAGATCCTTTGGGGCCTTGAATGGAGGTGAGGGGGGTAGGTGTAGGGCGTAGGTTTTACAGCCTCCACTACCTGCAGTGGCAAATGAAAGTGCCAGGAGTGGACGGTGGCTTGGTGGGGTGCATGGACCTAACAAGGGAGTTGTGGAGGGAATGGTCTCTATGGATAGCAGATAGGGGTGGGGAGGGAAATATATCTCTTGTGATAGGGTCTGTTTGTAGGTGGCAGAAATGGCAAAGAATGACGCAATGTATCTGGAGGTTGGTGGAGTGGAAAGCAAGGACCGGGGGAGGTTTCTGCCCTTGTTGTGATTGGAGCGGTGGGATTCAAGGGTGGAGGTGCAGGAAGTTGATGAAATGCAATGGAGGGTATTGTTGACTATGTGGGAGGGGAAATTGAATCCTTGAAGAAGGAGGCCATCTCGGATGTTCTATGGTGGAATTGATCTTCCTGGGAGCAGATGCGGTGGAGGCAGTGGAATTGGGAGTAAGGGATAGTGTTTTAACAGGAGATAGGGTGGGAGGTGGTGTAGTTCAGGTTGCTGTGGGAGTTGGTGGGTTTGCAGTAAATATCAGTGTCGAGTTGGTTGCCAGAAATGAAGATGAAGAGGTCCAGCAAGGGGAGGGAGGGAGGGAGGGAGGTATCCGAGATGGTGCAGGTGAACTTGAGGTCAGGGTGGAAGATGTTCGTGAAGTTAATGGACTGTTCAACGTCTTTATGGGAGCATGAGGTGGCACAATACAGTCAACTATGTAGTAGAGGAAAAGGTGGGATCGATGCTGGTATAGCTGTGGAAGATGGACCGTTCCACATACCTGAAGAGGCAGGCATAGCTGGGGCCAATGTGGGTGTCCATGCCTACCCGTTTGATCTGGAGGAAGTGGGAGAATTTGAAGGAGAAATTATTGAGGGCGAGGACCAGTTCAGCCAATCGAATGAGTGTGTCGGTGGAAAGGTACTGGTTGGGTCAGCAGGAGCAGAAGAAACAGAGGGCTTGGAGGCCTTCGTCATGGCAGATGGTTGTGCATAGGGACTGGATATCCATTGTGAAAATGAGGCATTGGCGGCCAGGGAACTGAAAGTCATGGAGGAGGTGGAGGGTGTGGGTGGTGTCTCAAAGGTACGTGGGGAGATTCTGGACCAAGGGGATAGGACGGTGTCAGGTTCTGCAGAGATAGGTTTGGTGGGGCAGGAGTAGGCTGAGACGATGGGTCGGCTGGGGCAGTCAGGATTGTGAATGTTAGATAGGAGGTAGCTGGACTATGATGTTGGAGGCTGTTGGTGGAAGTTCCCCTGAGGTGATGAGATTGTGGATGGTCTGAGAGATGATAGTTTCGTGATTGGAAGTGAGGTCGTGGTCGAGGGGGCAATAGGATGTGCCCACCAGCTGGCACCTGACTGAAGCCAGCTGAAGGAAGAATGCCTCATCTTCTGTCTTGGGACCCTCCAACCACACAGGATCAATGTTGATTTCACTGGTTTCCTCATCACCCCCCACCACATGTCAGACCCAACTCTCCAACTCGGCACTGCCCTCTTGATCTGTCCTATATTCTTTCCCACCTATCTGTTCCATCCTCCACCTCCATCTACCTATCGCACTCCAAGTTAATTTCCCCCACAGCCCCAACCCCATCCCCCTCACTCCCATTTATCTCCCAGCGCCCTTGGGCCTCTCCCACATTCCTGATGAAGAGCTTATGCTCGAAACATCAACTCTCCTGCTCCTCAGACACTGCCTGACTGGCTGTGCTTTTCCAGCACCACACATTTTAACTATGTCTTGGATACAAAAGCAGAACAAATTCACCCAGCCAATTACTGTCATATCAGTCTACCCTTTGTCACTAGTAAAGTAATAGAAGACATAACCATAAGTGTTATCAAACAACACCTGCTCAGCAATAACCTGCTCACTGACACCTAATTTGCATTCTGCTAAGACTACTCAGCTGCTGACTTCATGACAGCCTTGGGTCAAACATTAAAAAATAGCTCAATTGCAGAGCTGAGACGAGAGTGACTGCCACTGACATCAAAGCCACTCGGAAAACTGGAGTTAACGGGAATTGGGGGGAAACTCTTCGCTGTTTGGACTAACAGCTGGCACAAAGGAAAATGGTTCAGGATGTTGGAAGTTAGTCATCTCAACTCCAGAAATGCTTCAAGGTAGATACTTGCTAATCAACCCAAAAATAACCAAGAATGGTAATACACACCTCTGAAACAGGCAGGACTTGGTTTTCTGTAATTTCCTTGAACTCAGACCTCCTGGCTCAGAGGTACAAACAGTACCGCTGACTCACAAGAGCCCTCGTCCAAGGTCGAACCATCTTTAGCTGTATCATCAATGTCCTTTCCTCCATTGTAAAGGTTAGAAGTGTGAATGTTTGCCGATGATTGCACTATGTTCAGCTCCATTTGCATCTTCTCAAATACTAAAACAATCAATGTCCAAAAGCAGCAATGCCTGGACAATATCCAGGCCTGGGTCAAAAAGTGTCAAGTAACATTTGTGCCATAAAAATGGAAACAATAAACATCTCCAATAAGGGTCTATCTACATCACATGGACTACAGTGGTTCAAGAAAATAGCTCACCATCACTTTCTCAAAGGCAATAAATACTGGCCCAGCAATGACATATCCATTCAGGGAATGTATTTTTTAAAAATTATGGGCAAGATTCAAATTGTTCCTTTTGTTAGTATGAATGGAAAAGGAAAATATATCTAAAAAGGCATAAAATGTTCAATGCTCACAAATTGATGTTAGAAGGAACTTAGGTACTGAAAGAGAATTATGAAGACATGTAGCACATTGGATTTCATTGCAAAGATTGACAAAAGAAAATGGAAGTCTTTCTACAATTAATGACACCAGTGTTCAATCTTGGTCTCTATATCCACGGAAGGATATATCTGCTTTGGACGCAATACTGTCAAGATTTACTGAAATTAGTCCCTGAGATTGAGAGTGATTGTCCTACGATGATGGATTGAATAAAAATAGGAATTGGAATGCTTTTATAAATAATAAGAATAAATTCTATTATTTCTAGTATGCTGATCTGAAGGGTAACAAATGTGAAGCAGATGCAGTGTGTTGACAATAATTCAGATACTGTTAGCCAGTGATAAATTTCTTACTTTTGGTTGCTGTTCTCATGAGATCCCTTGCACAATTCCTCAACTTCATGCTTCAAGTCTTTTTTCCCATGCAATATTTCACGGATGATGTGCCGAAGTTGTTCTATTTGCTCATGACGCCTATCTGTGGACAGACCTCTCCGACGTTCACATTTATGGGACCGCAAATGGGCAATAATGGTTTCTAATTTGCTGACTTCATTCTCCTAAAAGACAGAAGTAAATTTCGAATGTAGATGAAGGAATGCTAACGATTGTGGTACAGAACTTCTGCCTTCTACGTATTGGGCTGTATTTTCTGAAGAGTGGTAAACTCAAACAGATTGCCACTCTGCCCATTTGTTTGTACCATGGCAGATGATGGAATATGAATTCAAAAAATCTGGAATTAAGAGTCTAATGATAAGCATTAATCAATTGTCAATTGTTTAGCTAATATCCTTTAGGGAAGGAAACTGTGTCGCAAAGTTGGTGTGTAAAATTGTAAAGTGCGGGGAGAAGGTATTGCATGGTCCCTTTAAAATATGGTATTTTTCAGTGCTTAAAGTTAAAATGGATGTCTGAACTTCAGCTTAAAGTGCAGATGCACAGAGTGTGCACAAATTGAAACACTTTATTATGGACCAGGCCAGACCCCCTCAAAACATTTGAAGAAAGTAGCAGAGACACTAAATTTTCTAGTTGCTTTAAGCAAATGTAATACAGATATTCCATGAGAGCTGCAGTTGGTCAAATCATGTAGGTTTAAACAAAACAGAATCTATTTACAAGATAACCAAATGAAACACAAACAAAACCCAACATATCATCCCAACTTAATGATGTTATTCCCAATAACTGCAACAATTCCCATAAACACCCCCGACACAATCAAACAGAGGGTCTTACAGGGGAAACGAGAGAGCTAGAGAGACAGAGTGAGAGACGAGAGAGCTAGAGAAACAGAGCGGGAGAGTACAAACCAGCCTGGACCTGCTTCTTTGGATTCAGCAGCTTTTTCAACAGTACTGCTCAAAACCAAAACGATCCAAAGAAAAGCTGAGCTAGGAGAACCGGCCACTCCCCTTTCACAGTACAAATGTTTTTTTCAAATACTTGAAAGCCTGATGCAGTATCTGTTAGTTATAATCAAATTGGCCCTAAAACCCTTCAACTTAGACTTTTCAGAGTCCGTGTATTTTACAATCTCTCCGAAAAAAAACAAGGACAACATAGCCTTGTTAAAAGGAGCAGCTTTATCAATTTTGTATTGAACAGCCAAGCAGAATTTTTAACAAGACAACAAGTGTTTTCAAATTTAGCCAATCAATTTAAACAAAGCACTTAGCTACCAAGAAGCTATTAAATTTGAATATGATGGTTTTGGTAACCTAGAACCAATCCAATCGTAAGAAATTAATAGGTCATCAAGGGTATAAAAGATGAGGGCATTTGGAAAATGAAAGTCAACTGCCAACTCCCAAGAGATAACAACTTTCAGCTCTGAGAAAGCACCATCTAATTAATAAAGGTACCGTGGCACTCTTAGCTAATATTCCAGACAGCAGACCTCAGAGAACATTCCTGACAGACAAACTTACACAAGAATTCAACGGAGAGAGGCATTCCTGATACAAAGAACTTGAAGAATGATGTGTTCCTGAAAGAAGATCAGCAGTGAGGTGTGCAGCATTCCGGAAAGCATATCCTAGGTGTAATTTGGAGAGACTAAATTCTATTTTTTATGTTTTGTTATATAAGTGAGACTTGTATTTCTTGAAACAGCATACCATTAGGATTTTGTTTATTAGGGAATAGTTAGTAGTTAGAATGGAATTGTTTGGTTTGTTAGTGGTTCTGTTAATTTCTTCACTGTTGGGGTGAATAAATTGTTACTTGCTGATCATAGAATGAGTGAAAGGATTTCATTTCATTTAACCATTTGTTTATAACAGATTTGGGGAAGGGGGTTTGAGAAGAGACAAGTTATACCACTTTTCACACTTCTTTAACAAATTATGAGGTGAGGTGAGCCTTTCTGGTGTTTCAGTTTTAGTTATCAGAGGGGGAAGGGGTTGACCTCCATAATAACTGCCATCCTTGCCTGATCTGGCCTATATGCATCTCAGACCCACAACAATGTGGTTGACTCTTAACTGCCCTCTGGACAATTAGGGATGCTGGCCAGGCCAGCGACATCCTCACTCCATGAATGATTAAACCACGCCTCATTTCCACACCAGTCAACTAATGTATGCTGAAATGTGAAATATCCAGAATCTCAGCAGCTGTCAAAGTGGTAAGTACATAAGGTAACTATGAGGTTAGATGCTGGGAGGGTAGGATGCTAGATGGGTTTGGTGCCAAGAACATCAACTGGTAGGATGCCAGGTGAGTAATGTTATATTTAGGGTAGGGCTGGTTAGGTGGCAGATATCAGGTCTGGTGGTGGTACAGAGATGAATGTTGGATCCGGTTCTGGCAGTGGTTGCAAATGGTTGTTAGGGCTGAGACAGATTGGATATGAAACAGGGGTCAGATTCTGGGAACATGGAGGCAAATCGGGTCCAGGAGCAGGGAGGGAGTCTCAACCAGAAAAAGAAGGAAGCATCAGAGTCAGAGCAAAGGAAAAGGGAAGCAGGATGGGGGTGCTGCAAATGATCTGCTGCAGGTATGGTTGAAGATGTATAACCTAAATGTGGGATTAGGAGTCAGACTCTTTACTTAATAGTCTAGCTTTTCCTGAGTAACAAATTATTTCATTTCTTCAGAACCCTTTGAATTCACCAATTTAAATGGGTAATTTCAGACAATATTCCAAAAATGGCCTAACTAATGCCCTGTACAACTGCAACATGACCTCCCAACTCCTGTACTCAATACTCTGACCAATAAAGGAAAGCATACCAAACGCCTTCTTCACTATCCTATCTACCTGCGACTCCACTTTCAAGGAGCTATGAACCTGCACTCCAAGGTCTCTTTGTTCAGCAACACTCCCTAGTACCTTACCATTAAGTGTAGAAGTCCTGCTAGGATTTGCTTTCCCAAAATGCAGCACCACACATTTATCTAAATTAAACTCCCTCTGCCACTTCTCAGCCCATTGGCTCATCAGATCAAGATCCCATTGCAATCCAATGTAACCTTCTCCGCTGTACACTACACTTCCAATTTGGTGTCATCTGCAAACTTACTAACTATACCTCTTGAGCTTACGCCCAATTGTGAAACTTGAAAGGGTTCAGAAAAGAATTACAAGAATGTTGCCAGGGTTGGAGGATTTGAGCTAGAGAGAGAGAGAGGTTGGATAGGTTAGGGCTGTTTTCCCTGGAGCATCAGAGGCTGAGAGGTGACCTTATAGAGGTTTATAAAATCATGAGGGGCATGGATAGGATAAATAGACAAGGTCTTATCCCTGGGGTGGGGGAGTCCTGAACTAGAGGGAATAGGTTTAGGGCGAGAGGAAAAAGATATAAAAAAGACCTAAGGGGCAAGTTTTTCATGCAGAGGGTGATGTGTGTGCGCGCGCAATGGGCTGCCAGAGGAAGTGGTGGAGCTTAGTACAATTGTAACATTTAAAAGGTATCTGGATTATGAATAGGAAGGGTTTAGACATGGGTTGAATGCTCGCAGATTGGATTGGGATATCTGGTCTGCATGGACGGGTTGGACCGAAGAGTCTTTTTCCATGCTGTACATCTCTATGACTCTATAACATAGAAGAATTGCCAAACAGTATCTCCAATTTCATGGGCTATTCCTTAAGAAACTGTTATATTGGAAATTCCGCATAATCACCATGTGCAACTCCCATCTACAATGGAATAATAACTATCTGGCCATTGAACAATCCTGGCTATGATGCTGAAAGCAATTTTGGAAATTCTGTGTTATACAGCACATGTACCAGAAGTCTTACCAAGACATGATGTTCTAATACATTGCAGTGCAGAACACCAGCCGGGATAACAGGGACAGTAAAGTTGGCTGGAGGTGGTCCATAAACAACGTGTGCGCCAGGTGGTGGAGGTCCATAAATAATTGTGCTTGAAGAATCAGGTCCTACACTGGCTGCTGCTGTTGGAGGCGGTCCATATACCACTGTACCTTGTGGCACAGGGGTACCATCTGGGTACATGGTATAAATAATTGAACTCGGTGGGGCTGTAAAAGATTGCCTGTGCATGCCACTATCATCACTCTCAGTTCCACTATCTTCACCATCACCTAGAAATGACAAAAAAATTTACCTTACAAATTAACAAAATGGCTATGTTAAATATCACAGCCTTAACCAGTACAAAACTGTGTAATTAAATGCAAGTTGTGGCCAATGTAATTCATTTTGTGATGTTTTGGACTAGTTTTAAAAATATTCCAATAGAAGCTCGACTCCCCTCCCCATTAAGTTGACGTCTAATGCCTTTGGGAGATTTTGCTAATTATGTTCGTGTAAGCGGCTTCAAGAAGACTCCAAACTCTAACGTGGAACCTTTGTACAGATGCACACTAATAGATACACATTGGAAAGTTTTGAATTTGATTTCTCCTTCAATTCACTTCACAACTCATTGTGCTCCAAACTAACTGGAATGTAGGTTTCTTAATATAAAATTTTAAATTCTGAAAATGACTGAGCTACCCATTGGTGATGGATTGACATTGTAATTTGAAACACCTACTTTTTTTGATAAAGCCATTTTCAGTTTCACTAATCAACTCATACCAAATTACCATTCTTAAATATAATAAGGAACACTTTTTATTACAACCCTGCCTTAAAACACAGCCTGATTTTACTTGTTCATGGGATATTTTGAATTTGATTAAATGTATATTAGACTAATGTTCTGTGAAACACTTTTCAAAACTGACACAATAGGCACTGAAATAGACAATGTTGCCAAAGCCAAAGTTCAGACCCTTAAATCAGAGCCTTGCTTCCACCTCCCATGAGGATACCTGTGTGAACTTGAGTCTTGTATGAAGCACGTCTGATTGGGGAGTAAACCCAATAGCCTTGAGAAATCGGTTGTGTATATCCCTCCTGGTCTCCTCTTTTAGGAATTGACTGCTGACAGGAAGGTGATGGAATCTGATATTGGGAACTTTCTCCAGAATCTTTTGTTTGATTATTTTGTGAAACCAGGCTTGGTGGCTAAAAAGTGAGAAGAAAACTCCATTCATTAGCACTATTGAAATATTGAATTGAGTTATGTTACAGGTAAATGCACAGAATATAACTCCATTTACAACTACCAACAGTTCCAGATAATCAATTACATCAGTATCGAGTTGAGTTTCCCATTATTAACTAAATAACATTAAAATATTCAGCTGATCTAAAAATCATGTACATTAGTATGGATGTGTAAAGAAAACATTAACTTTTCATCAGTTATAATTCCTTGATTCAGATTTTGGGGACAGAAACTTGTTAGCTTCCAGCACGATTGTGATATTACAGCGTACATCATGCTGTAACAGCCCATACGTGATGATCAGGGATTAAGTAATACCACTCATCGCTGACCTTGAAGAAAGCTTCTCACAAAGATTCGGCAATCTCTGTGACATAGATTTGACCTTTTCCAAAGTTAACCTCACATTGGTCTTAACTATACAGGATCACCCACTTCCAACAACAGTGGTGTAAGCATCCAATCTCATTAAAGAGATCTCAGAGATCAGAATAGGTTGTGAAAAACACTGAATGTCTATCAAGTATTATTTTTTCTTTTATAAAATAAATAGGATATACAATTGAATGAAGATTGCAGCTAAAACATCAAGAATAAAAGAGTATTATTTTGAAAACTTTGTGAAATATTATCACACTGGAGAAACTTGACAACCCACAAACATAAAATAAGCTTTCATGGCTACAGAAGTCATTTGGTAATTCTGATCATTTAATATAAAAAGCCAGTTTCACCTCATTTTTACAAGGCATAAAAATGTCATGTTTCTGACAGATAGTTTAATGTTGGAAATTCACAATTAATGATTTGATTTCAATCTGTGAGAATGTCAAATTGCACTCTGTAGAAGAGTGGGAATCATAAGAACATCCAGATTTCTCTGTTTAACTGCACAAGAATTTAGTTTTACAGTGTAACAGTAGTCAATGATGGTAGTTTTGCAATAATTAAACTGTAAAATCTAGGCCAATGCCTTACAAACAAGTGAAGTCACACATAACATTATAATACCTTGAATGAAAATCTCATATTTTAAAGTATAGAATTCAATTGTCAAAATGGAGGACAATCTTTAGATCATGTTGGCGAATAGAAATGAGAGAAAACAGAGGCCCAAATTGCCATAAACAAACCTCAGTAGAAATGAAACTCTTTCAACTCGCTGATACAGCACATACCAAAATCATGAAGAATACAACTATGACATTTAAAAAAAGGCATTCATAAATTTGTATATTTCTTACATTTGGTGCAAATGGCACAAAATACCAGTATCCTCTTCTCTTAAATGGATCAGTCATGCTCATAATATAATCATTCTGATTGTCAAGGGCAATTCTGAGTGCATTGATTTCATTTGTTAAGTCTTTCATCTCATCTAAGTTACCTGAAAACCAAACAAAAACGCATACTAGTAAACAGCTTCATATTCTTTTTGAGATGCAGATGTTTTTGCAAAATCAGTACTTATTACCAGTTCCTTACTAATCATTAAAATGTTAAGCATCAAGTACATAATTGTGGATCTGTGGTCAAATGCAAACCAGACCAAACAGGAATGACATTTCTTTCCTAAAAGTGATTCAGGTGGATTTTTATAAAGAATCCTCTGGTTCACAATGGCAATGACTGATTCTAGAGTTTTGTTCCAGATTCAATTTATTAAAATTTAAAATGTTCCAGCTGTTGAGACATGTTAGAAACCCATTACCAGATCCTTAATAGAGTCTCTAGATTCCGAATCCAGAAACACAATGCCTATGCCTATGTCAAAAAAAATCTTCTTGCCACATAAGTATTGGTAGCAAAGCCCTTCAGAAAATGGCAGAAAGCAGTCTTCTTGATCTATTGCAGTCCACAGAATTGTTAGGAATGGAGTTCCAGAATTTTTAATTCAATTAAATGAAGTTGGCTGCAGGAGCACATGTTTTGGCAAATCCATAGTCAGAGAAGGAAAATGGGGTGGTTTTGTATCTACAAATGAACTACATTCAGTTACAAACAGAAAATAATCTAACAAATTATTACACAGTAGCACAGGCAAATGTTTCACCAAAACAATATTAAAAATCAAATTGAACAATTTAATAAATTGCAGAGTTGCAACATATTTTAAAAGCTAAAAACAGAATTATTTCTGGTTTACCTACAAGTAAGTAGATTCAGTTAATAACAGACTACCATCGTTAAATTCCACCTTGATCTACTATGTCTGTATCATTCAGCAACAACTGACCAATCATGAGTAATGATTAGTGATTTAAGAGGATGCTATCAGACTACTGAAATTGGCAGAATCTTACAACATCAGTGGATACAGTAAACAACTTATCCTTTTGGTTGCACCCAGGGAACAAAGACAGAGATCATACTGCAAGTCTGTAACAGGGGGCTGAATGGATGGTCTGCAATGTAGAATGATACTAACACTGCAGGTTCAATTCCTATACCAGCGGATGTCAATGTGAAGGTCTTCCCTTCCTGATCTCACCCCTCATCCAAGACATGGTGACTGTCAGGTTAAACCACAATCACCAGTTGTCTCTTTAATGAGAAAGCAGCCTCACATTCCTTGAGGTGACTAGCTTTTACCTTTAATTCTGCGAAGACCTGTACATGTGAGGCCTTGGACTTCAGCAGTTGCTTTACTGCTTTATAATTGCATAGGATAATGTTGTTTCTTAGGAATGCATTGAAGTATTAAATGGAACTGATTACATAAATGTACACACAAGTTAAATACATTTTGAGTTGTACAAAATCCTGGTTAGATCCCATTTGGAGTACTGAGAGTAGAATTGGACACCACACCTTAGAAAGGATAGTTTAGCCTTGGAGAGAGTACAACGTGGATTTACAAAAATGATACCTGGACTTTCAGGGGTTAAGTTATGACAAGGGATTACACAAATTTGACCTGATTTCTCTAAAATTTAGAAGGTTAAGGGGTGATCCAATTGAAAACTTCAAGACATTAAGAGGAAAAGATTAATTATTTCCATTGATTGGGGATACGGGAACTAGGGGGCACTGTCTGAGAATTAGGGCCAGAACATTCAGGAGAGATGTTAGGAAGAACTTCTACACACAAAGGGTCGTTGATGTTTGGAACTGTCTTCCACAAACAGTGCTGGATGCTAGATCAGTTGTTAATTTGAAATCTGAGACAGATAAAATTTTGTTCAGGTATTAATGGATATGCCCCAAAGATAGGTATATGGAATTAGGACACAAATCTGTAATAACCTCATTGAATGATGGAACAGGCTCAAGGGGCTGAATGGCATATTCATGTTCTTATGTAACTGGAAGGAATAGGCTTTGACATAGATTTTCAACTTCTGCACAGGAATAGTGCTGATGTTACAGATCAGTCCTCTGGGAAAGAAAAAGTAGATTGTTTCTGCAATGGATGGCATTTTATATATGTAGTTGAAAATCAACCCTTTAAAATCAAATTATGCAAACTGACTCATGACGGCTAGAAATAGCAGTCAGCAAATTAAACTGATGAAACTTCAAGCAAAAAAGATTTACAGGATGTTTTACATAGAAACTAAATTCTTTGTTTGAAAGTTACCACTGGTCAGCATTGCAATCCGACAGATACACAAATGCCCAGATCTTCCAATTGGAAGCAGGTTAGTTCTTTGAAAGATGCGCAATGAAGTTCTTTGAAGATCTCTATACACCAACTATGCTGGAACTTTGTTAAATTTAAACTTCTCATGGACAATTACCAGGTACCTGGTACTGTCCAACCAACTCTCCAATTCTGAGTTAATCTTGATGATTGGTTCTCATTCATTTAAACTGGACAGTTACACAGGAAACATTACCTTCTCTGGTTTGATCCAGATGATCTTGGAGGTGTTTCAGTTCTGCCCGTTGTTGATTTAGAGCTCGATTTAGTCTATCAATTTCTAATTGTTGGCCATTTACAGTATTTGCTCCAAAATCAAATGATTGAACTCCATCCAGAATCTAAAAAAAAATTACTTAAGGATTGGAATACTGTGTTATAATCATGGCACCAATATGAATGCAACAAGCACGTAAAAATACAAAGTTTTGGAAGAAAGGAAACTGATCATGCAGCTGTAGAAATGGTTCCTATAATCTCAGTTGAAATATTGTGTCATAATAATACAGCAATGCTTAAAAAAGCTGCTGCAAAAGATAAACATCATCCCTTTCGTCCACTGCAGTGAGAAACATTAAATTAAAGGTTTACTGTTATAGGAAGAACAAACTTGAAAAATAAAGTGTTTAATATTATTTGTTTAATCTCAATTACATCAATCTAATCTATCGAAACTAGATTTAAGATTGAATATTTTCTGTTGGATGCTGATGTGGTTAAGTGACATTGAAAATTAGATGGAAATTGCACAAGGGCCAATAATGTAGTACAACTATAACTGAAATGCAACAGCCTTTATAAGACCACATGAGATATAAATGCCTATCATAGCACTAGATTTTGTATTTATAGTTTGGAGAACCCACCATGCTTGGGGTGCAGCATCACGAGATGAAAAGGTGACAAATGCTACATTCCCTAAATGTGCAGCATCCACAAGAGGCACTGCAACAATGCACCAATGTTCCTTCAACTGAATTGTCAAAGTCAAGATTTCTATCATGCAGAAGAACAAGGTCACAAGACCATGGAAACAACACTGCCAGCAAGTTCCTCAAGTTGCACACCACCCTGCCTTGGACTTGTATCACCATTACCTCTCTGTTTCTGGGTCAACATTCTGAAGTTCTTTCCCTACCAGCACTTCCGGTAAATTCAAACTAAAGGAATAGAAGCATTTAAGAAGGCAGCTCATCACCAACTTCTTGACTGGCCTTGCTAAAACTGCACAAATTAATAAAAATCTTAATTAAATATTACTTAGAAATTACAATAGAGACAGGCGATTGAGTCACTGATCTAAACGATTGTTTATAGCATGATTTTTCACTTTTTCTTTTATGCACTGGTCTAATTTTGCCTTAAACGCATTTACTCTTTGTTTCAATCAGTTCAGATGAATGCAAATTAAAATTTCAGAGACCCTTTGACTCTCATAAAAACATGCAATGTGCGTAGTCGATGTGTCTACAATTTTTTGACTTCACCTGACTTTCTTTTTCTTTTAATAGGTTCTGTAGCATATCGATTTCAGCTTCTGCCTTGGCAAGGTCACAAGCCGCCCGATTTGCCTCAGCTTGAAATGTTTCTGCTAACTCCATTTCCTACAGCAAAAAAAATGCAAATCCACAAGTAAAAGGTGAAAATAATGTACATTTTTGGCATATTTTGTTCCAGGGAATTTAATGAAGTTGAAATCATGTATTCTGCATATATTTTCCATTCAATAAAATGTATGTTACCTCTGTTTTTTCATGGCTAAGTTTTTGAACAGTCCCCTCAAGATCTTTTATGTGGTCTATGGCAGTGGACAGTTCTTTTGCTGCCACCTTCTCAGAAGTAGCCACTGTTGACTTCAAATCTTTCAAGTCTTTCTCAAGGCCACGGAGTTTCAAATGCATTCTTCGACCCTCTATTTTGCTCTACAATTAGATTCACATCAAGTCAAATCAATGTCTTCCTTTTAGCCTCCTAGGTTGTCAAATAATGGCTCTCTATACTGCTCTATTTCTTTGGTACCATGGCTCTCTATACTGCTCTTTCTTTTGGTACCATGATATCACAATAGGGTAAGAGGAGGGGGCAGAACCCCAGAACTACTACAGCTGACACACAAGAGATTGAATCCACGCTGTTGGTGTCATTAAGCACTACACTCCAGCCAACTGCTCTGACACACTGTATTTGTACACTTTTATTTTAATCTATAAAATGTATATCTTTATTTGTTTTCCAGAAACATAAATGTCTTCCATTTATGAGGAAACAGCATGAAATTTGAAACTTGAAGAAACAACTCTCACTTGGACAAGTTTTTAAAGCATCTAGTAAACATTTAAGATAAAAAAAAAGCATTTAAAATTACTTTTGAACTTATACAGTTGTTCCAGTGAAAACGTAACATAAATCCAATCAATGAGAATATATTACCACAGAAAAAAGTCAATGTCATTTTCTCTAGATGGTAGGTTGTCAGTTTCCAGGGAATCTGACATAAAGTCACATAAGTTTGTGGAACGGTAAGTTAGATGCGCTCATACTTTCCAAAATATGTACATAAATATTAATTCTTTTCTACTTCATATCTCCACAAAGTGTGCATGAGGTGAGAAGCTGTTTAGAAAAAAGGTACCTTCCTCCTCATTAATTTTTATTTCAGATTTCGAGCATCTACAATATTTTGCTTTTGTACCACTACAGGAAGATAATTTGTCATTGTCTGCACCATCTGCTGGATCAAATTAAGTCAGTATTTCCAATAAAACTTCAGAATTACTGGTGATGTTAATAAATTTGCAAAACAAACTCTAAATGATGGCAACAGTTTGAGTTCTACTGTAATTTCTTTGCTTATTTATACCACAGAAAAAAGTCAATGTCATTTTCTCTAGATGGTAGGTTGTCAGTTTCCAGGGAATCTGACATAAAGTCACATAAGTTTGTGGAACGGTAAGTTAGATGCGCTCATACTTTCCAAAATATGTACATAAATATTAATTCTTTTCTACTTCATATCTCCACAAAGTGTGCATGAGGTGAGAAGCTGAGTAGCCATTTTCTACTATAGTCGCATTAGGTTTGTTTCTAAGTTAGCACTTGTCTTATTCTTGCCTCTCTAGTAAATCTGTTGTCTTATGTAGTCCCTTTACACCCATGAATCTGATTAGCTGGGCAATCTCTAGTCACCTCCTTGTATTCTTTTTCACAACTGCTCTCCCTAAATCCTTCCAAATGTACTTCCTTCTGTATTTGTCCATGAAAAAAACAATTGCCACCTGCTGTAAGCCCTGATTTAAAGTTTATTTCCTATCTTAGGTGCTTCCTGAGCTCTGTGTCTGTAAGACCCATCTCCTGCTCTCTGGATTCCATTTACACCAAAATACTTTGAAACCATCCTGCTTTCTAAACTAATTGAATGGCTAATTCTCTTCAAATACTGTCACCTCCTTTACAAAGATGAGGTCATGATACCTCAAAACAGTTGTTTTAAATCAATGATCTTGCAAACTGCCCTATTTCCATTTCTTTTTGAAAGTCTTTGAAAATGTTTGTGCTTTACAAATTTTCCAAAACTTTAAAGCAACGCTGTTTGAATTTTGCCAATATGCTTCCACCTTTGTTGTAGCACTGATACAACCCTAAACAAAATCACAAAATATATACTCATAGTTATGATCTTGGTGCATTTTTCCTTCTCAACCACTTTGTAGCCTTTTACACAGTTGACCACAGAATCCTCCTGTAGTTGTGTACTGCATTTGGCCACTCCTCTTAATATCTCCTCTTCTGTTGGACTATCCATTTTTCCCAGTTGTGTCTTTAGAAAACACCTGGAGTTGTTTTTCTAATGCCAAATGCTCTATACTTATACTGAAGTAGGATTGTGCCAAATCTAACTAAGCAAATCATATGAAAAAAAAATTAATCGTATGAAACACTTCAATGGAATATTATTGAGGGAATGGCACATCAAAAAAAAAGCTCATAACACCCCAACCCCACTTATGCCTCTTCCCAAAATGTACAAATCTGCTCACACACTCATAATTCCAACTGTTGCTGCCCACAGAACTTATTTCTTCCTAGATTTGCTCTCCCATCGTCAAGTCTCTTCCCATTTATACCTATCTGATACTTCAATTTCAAAATTTTCAGTTTGTGGACATCATCTGCCTCCTCTTCATCATGAATATACCATCTCTCTACACATCCAGCCTGATGTGTAGAGAGTTCTGAGGGGGTCTCTGCTTCTTTCTTAAAGGACCTTATCCTCCACCACAACCTTCCGCCTGGCTGAGCTTGTCCTCACTTTGAATAATTTTTCCTTTAGCTCCTCTTACTTCAGACCAAAAAGTGTTGCGATGGGTATCTGCACAGGTTCCAGTTATTTCTGCCTGTTTCTGGGGTCCATAGAGCATTCTTTGTGCCAGTCCTTCTTGGGCCAATTCCCATAACTCTTTCTCTGTCATCACTGGTGCAGGTACCCTCTCTCGTCCAGAATGAGAAAATCTGCTTAATTTTGCTTCCAATTTTCATCCTTCTGTCACCTTCACCTAGTCCATCTCTAACTCCTATATTCTCTTCCTTGATATATATGCTTCCATTTCTGGGGATTAGCTGGCCACTGACATCCATTACAAACCCACATTACTTGACTATACATCCTCACATCCTGCTTACTGCAAGGACTCTATTCCATTTCCCCACTTTCTTTGTCACATATATTCTAATAACATCACTTTCAGCAGTTTGCTGCCATTCCCACCACCTCCAGCAAGAGGCCACTGCTAAATATACATTTCTCCCCCCTCCTCCCTTGTCAGCATTCTGCAAGGATCACTGCTAGGAGATCTTGGTCCTCTCCTCCCCCACTTCCAAAACATCCCCACACCTTCCTAGGTAAACACAGAAGGTGCAATACTTACCCGTTTAGCTCCTCTCTCCTCACATCTTAGGCACCAGACAGACGTCCCAGGTGATACACTGATTTTCCTGCACTTCACTCAATCTGGTCTATTGTATTTCTGCTCATAATAGTCTCCTCGACATTTGGGAGATGAAATGCAGACTGGGAGCTTGCTTTGCAGAACATCTACATTCTGCCCCTAAAAATGACCCTAAACTTCCATTTGCTTGCCAATTGAAAACATTATCATCTTTCCTTGCCAATATTTCTGTCTTGGGTCTGTTGCAGTGCTCCAGGAAAGCTCAATGCAAGCTGGAGGAACAACTACTTATCTTCTGCTTAGGCTTGTTACAGCCTTCAGGTCTCACCATCAATTTGAGCAATTAGAGAGCATAAATACCCCTTTTTGTCTATTACCTACCCCGATTACCCCAGATCCTGAAATAGGTTGCTTTTAGTACAGCCAACCTATTTTCAACTACTCATAAGTCGGGTTTATCTTCTTCACTGGTCTACTATCAACAATCTCTTTGCCTACCTTTTTCTGTCTCTCTGGGATTTTCTACTAACTATCCACTCACTCCTTTTCCCCTCTACCTCCTATCATAAGCTTAATTACTACCTTTTTCTAGCTGCCTCCAGCTCTGAAAAGGGCCACAGGACTTGAAATATTAATTCAATTTTCCTAATGCATATGCTACCAAACCGACGTTTCTCCAACAGTCTGTTTTTGTTGGCTTCAGATCTCCAACACCCACAGTCTTTGTTTTATTTAAAAATTCACTATTGTGTCCAGAAAAAAAAGAAGTGATTTTTGATTCGAATTAGCTAAGCAAAATAAAATCAGATGAAATCCAAAAAATGGACTTTTACAAATTCTATGATTATGTAATAACATTTTTGTTACCTTGTTTTCTTTGTCTTCAAGTACTGTTAAAAGTTTATCTCTGTCTGTGTCAGCCTCCTGGAGCTGTTCATCAGTGAGTGCCTGTAACTCCTGCATATTAGTCATTTGCTCCTGCAGCTGCAATATTTCATTCTTCAATTCTTGTGCCTGAGCCTCATTGACTCCTTTTTCAGATTTTGTCTGCAAGATGATCACAATTAGGTTCTCAAAAGGGTTACCAAAAGTATATTAATTGAATTTACTTTACAGAACACAGAAACCAGGTGTACATGCAGAGTGACATTTAGGAAAATGTGGATAAATAATTGAAGAATGAATACTATAAAATTGAAATGCACCTTTTTTTCTGGAAGTAATGTGAATGCTTCTTTGCATAATTTACCATTTTCATTCATCAAACAAAACTGAGAGACTCCACTGTCCAATTTTGCTGAATTGGTTTTCAAATTGGGGTCAAAAAATGTGGTGCTGGAAAAGCACAGCAGGTCAGGCAGCATCCAAGTAGCAGGAGGGTTGACGTTTCAAGCACAAGCTCTTCATCAGAGCTCACTTTCTCCTTTCAAACTGAGGTCCCTGAACTCTAGGAAAATGTGGTCAAATCCTGTTGGATTCCTGTATTTCCTCTCGGTTTATTAACCTGCTTTAATTTTTCTCCAATACCAACTATTTCAAAACTATTTCAAAGTTAAAATTGAGGGACCCTCAAATGGAATAACATTGCAACCATTAAAACCCATGCTATGCAATCTGTCAGGATATTTCCCTCTTGTCTACCACAGAAAGAATATTCTGAATGGTCTACTTCTTTTGGGTGTGGAAAGCCTTCCAGAGACAAAATGCAAATTTAGTCCTGCTACAGAACCCTCCAACAATGTTTCCAATGGCAGATAAATCCAAGAAAACACCATCGGCAAGTACTTAGATATATTTATCATTTTAACTTAGGATAAAGTTGCTTAAATGTCATATTACACAACTAATTGAGTTACTAAACTATTATAAATGATTTATAAATGATTTGGTGAGCTTGGTAGGGGGTAGGTGACCCACTGTGCCCAAGTCTTGGGAGGAGCACTATAGACTCAGTCTTACTGGGTCGCCACCATCTTGGATCCCCAGATATATTTATCAACCTGACCAGAGCTTTTGTCTCTGTAAATCTCAAGACTCTGTGGATGCCCAGGAAACTTGATTACAACCCTGAAATCAGAGTCATACTGCACAGAAACATACCCTTCGGTCTAACCTGTTCATGCTGAATATAATCCCAAACTAAACTAGCCCCATCTGCCTGCTCCTGGCCCTTCTCCCTCCAAACGTTTCCTATTCAAGTACCTTTCCAAATATCTTCTAAATGTTGTAACTGTACCAACATCCAATACTTCCTCAGATAAACCACCCTCTGTATAAAAAAATTGCCTCTCATATCTTTTTTTAAATCTCTTTTCTTTCAACTTAAAAATGTGTTCCCTAGTCTTGAAATCCCAATGAAACTGCAAATATCTTGATCAGAGATCTGAATTGGATGTTTTCAAAATTAGACTGGGGTCAAGCAAGGCTGTGAGATAACCTCTATACAATTTATAATCTACCTGACAGTGGCTAATCACCTCAACTTCCCTTTTGTATGAGTATTAAATATCTAATTTAGTTCATGGATCTTAGTCACCTCTCTGTCAAAACTTTTAGTAACAACATAGATATACATGACCTACATATCTGTATGGGGCTTGCAGGCTGCTGTCGTTGTCTTCCAAATCTGCATACAAGAAACTTTGTTTGTCCGGAATGTTGCCCAAAAAACTCATATCATACCAAAGCTGGGCAGTGAAATATTCTACCATCCACGCAGGTTGAAGCAGACACTCAGGAAATAGGTTGCCCATGTCTTGGCAGCCACCATCTGTCTTTAACCACTGACAAAGAGATCCAAAACTGGATCAGTTGCAACAGCAGCACACCTTTGTACAAACGACACAAGTGAGAGTATGACATTAAAGACCTCTGAAAATCAAAGGAAGTCTGAGAGCACAGGCCAGTTCTTATCACTCCACTTCTGTACTGCAGTAAGCCCTGTAATGCGCATCAATAACACAAGTGTGATAAAGAAATTCGATCATATTTCTTCTGCTGTTCACTGTGCATTCAATAGGTGGACCACCAAACAAACACTAGTGTCCTTGAAGCTGTGCAACAATAATTCTGGCACAATTTCTGCAAAATGAGCTTTGGTGGACTGGATACAGATTCCTGATGGCCAAAAACCACTTCCCATTTCCTGTTTCCTTAACTCTGAAATTGCCAAAGGTCCAAGGAAGGACAAAGAAAATACTTCAAAGACAATGAAACAACATGCTGCAGCAGCTTTCCACCAACTGCTCAGAACGGTGACAACTTGTCCATCAAAGTGCATCATGCTTTGAATCTCAACATCTTAATGATGAGGCACAGTGGCAGAAAAGGAGGAAATAAACCCTACACTCTGTATCTCAATTTTTACCACTTGGGTCACTCTGCCTCATGTGCCCAATAACCTGTGGGACAAGAATCAGGTTGCCCACTCACATTAAGTTCCATACCAATAATGTGCACCCTGAGTGTGCACATCTGTGAAACAAGGAATAGTTGTCTAGTATTTACAGAAAGACCCCATGAAGGGAAAGATTGAAGACTACTGATTACAGAGGCATTTATTCCCTTTCTTTCCAAGAGTTTTTAAATAAAAAAATTTGTATCTATCTCAAGAGGACAAGAGTTTAAAATTACCTATACACAATATATTGGTATATCAGTGGGTAATCCAGGTGACCAAACAACACCACACAGTATAGTATTAATCTCGCATATTGCATGATTGTATGAAAACTTTTCTGCTAATTGTTAATGCATAAAATAAATTTAGTTAAGTTTTGTTTTACTATTCTCTTTTTACTTTTAAGTTATTAACAAAGAGTATTTTGTACAGTAATTGAACAATGCTATTTGATGTAAATTTGTCAGCCTACAATTACCAATGTCTCTACTGCTTTTTCACAAGCAGTCTTGCAATCCTCCTCTTTATTTTTCAGTTCATCCTGCAATCCCATCATTTCCTGTTCTAACTTCTTCTGATGTTTTAAAGCTTCCTCTTTTTCCTGCTGTGAGCGGCCCAAAATTTTATTCAACTGTTTCTGTAATCCAGCAAGATTCTTTCCCAAAGTATCTCCTTGGTTATAAGGCCTAAAAATAAATAAAAAAAAGTTCTCACTTCCTATTAGAAAACTCACATGGTTGATCAATTAAGCACAAAGTTTCTTTTAAAATTCTAACATTATGAAAGCCTTTAGAGCATGCAATAAATAACTTAAATAGACCGGAAGTCTAACCTAATTTCGTGAATACCAGAATCCAGTTTTTTCCTGAGCTCAGAGACACGAGCAGACACCTCCTCTGGATGAATCATTGTTTTCATGGCCTGATCTATATGTGCCTGAAGATCCTGAAGCTGTTCCTTCAACAAGGAGTTATCAATCTGTAAGGCAAATAATATTAATACTACTGTAATCATCATACTCCATGTGTGTTTTGAAGTATCTGATTCCTTTTCTAAATAATGTATTATATTACAGTTTACAGGTTCAGCTTATATTTGTAGCATTATGCATTGTTGCTGGTCAAATATTAATGCTGCTGGTGTGTAAAGCTCCATATGGTGAAATGGTGAAATTTTAATGGTGCCTTTTAGGGCAAAAGATAGGAATACTTAATTTTCCTTTCTCGGCACCTTGTAGCTTCAGATGATATGAAACCATCTAGTTCAAATGCAAATCCTTTGCTTTGCCTCAACAATATGTCACACCCGAGTTCAGATTTTTAACGTAAAAATGTCTGAAGATGGAAGACTCGCAACTAAGAGAAGGTTATCTTTTTAATTACAGGCACCAGAGTTAAAACCTGCCTACTGCATCAATCACTGATACCATATTTAAATTTGGAGCTCATCAGTTAAAAAAAAGTTTTAAAAATGCAGTCTGGTAGCCATTCCAAAGTTTGTTTTAGGAGCAAAAGCTTGTCAGGTGCCTTTATTTAAGAATAAAGAGGACATCTCCCTGAACACTCCCTGAAGTGCCAAATTAGCACTGTGACATAACTAATTTGCAGTTCCTCGGTATTGATCTCTGTGGGGAACTCGAGAATGAAGTGCAACAATAAACCAGTAACATCTGAAGTATGATGAGTATTTAGTAAGTTTTGTTGGCTCATTTCATAAACTTAATAATCTTAAGCAAACAACGCAACATAGTTCACAATATTTGAAGCAGCACATTTTTTCAAGAAAATTTGAGCAAATCTTCTCTTGGGATTCACATGACATTTTATTAGATATGCATTGTGATAGCTATTGTTTATGCATCATAAGCTTAGAGTGCGAAGCTGAGTTCATATTCAAACAATATTACACAAATATTTAAATACATTTACATCATAAATATCAAGAACGAGTTTGTTATTCGCCAAAAAGTAACTAATGACTTATTGCCATGAGATTACTCCTTGATGCTGCGTGACATTAAATGAATCTCAGTTAATTAGGAAAAATTGTCACAATTATTATTTTAAATAATTGTCAGTCAGATTTCACTTACTTTAAGACCTTTTAACTGAGCAACTAACTTCTTGTTTTCATGCTCCTTTTCAGCCACCAGTTGAGCCTGTGCTATGGCATTTTCTAGAGCTTGCCTTTCCTTTTCCAGCTCAGCTTGCAGGGCAGATTGCTCCATCTAGAAAGTAAATATTCCACCATGTTAGTAGATAACTATTCTTAGATCAGAAGAATTGACAGAATGAAGTGCAACAATAAACCAGTAACATCTGAAGTATGATGAGTATTTAGTAAGTTTTGTTGGCTCATTTTATGAACTTAATAATCTTAAGCAAACAACGCAACATAGTTCACAATATTTGAAGCAGCACATTGCTTTGTGTTTCATTTGTAAACTGATCTAATAGTGTACATAATACGGTTAATTACAGATCTAGTGTCTATTATTAGGTAATTACATATCAATAACTTGAAACCTCTAGGATTTTACCAAGATTCAAACATTATTAGTGTTTTAAAAGAAGTCATAATAACCATTAAGGAAAGTAATATCGACCTAAAACTAAAGCAAAGAAGATGTACAAAATGTAACATTGCTGAAAGACCAACTTTTCTTCACTCAGTTATTGAACAAAAACTGCTCTTCTACTACAGTTTAGAACTACTTTTATCCATTCAAAATTATTCCCTTTAGCTTCCCTATTTTATATATTCATTTAAAAAGGTTCCCATATCAGTTATAAGGTTGTTAATTTCCTTTGCTACTGTTCATATGGACATCTCTTTTTCATAACAGAAAACCTGACAGGAGACAGAAGTTGATAAAAGATAATTAATGCAAAAACAAAGGAAAAATAAATGAAAACAGAGCAGAAGTGTGAAACAATGACTAAGGCATTAAAAAAAAACTATTATGATACAAGAATATTTAAAATCATTGCGAAGTCTTAATTGTACTATGCACTGCTCCAACAACATACATTGCAGGTGCTTGCAGATTGTATTTCCACTGCCTGTTTGTGGGCTTTTTGCAGGAGCAAGATAGCAAAGGAGACCATATATGTTTTTCACAGAACTAGCAAGGAGCCTGACTGGGTTACTATGGCTACAGTCAAATAGGTTAGCTTAGAACAACGAGGATAGATGTTGTTTAAACTCCAACTGCAAGCATTGTATGGTCTAAGACTGAGGGAACATAGAATCATAGTGATGAGAAAGGCGACAAAAACTCCTCCATATTAATCCACAGCATTGGTGCTCTACAAGGCTGCGTACTTAGTCCCTTACTATACTCCAAATACACTCATGACTGTGTGTCCAAATTCAGCTCTAACTCCATTTACAAGTTTGCTGATAATACCAGCATAGTCGGTTGGATATCAAACGACAACGAGACACAGTACACAAATGAAATACAGAGCTTAGTAGCATAATGTAAGGACAAAATCTCTCCCTCAAAGTCAGGAATGAAGGAGTTGGTCATTGTCTTCAGGAAGCAGAGTGGAGACACATCCTTACCTGTATCAATGACGCTAAGGTGGAGATGGTCGAGAGCTTCAAGTTCCTAAGAGTAAATATCACCAACAATCCATCCTGGTCCATCCATGTCGACTCTATAGTCAAGAAAGCTCACCAATACCTCTACTTCCTTCTTCAAAGGTGAAGGAAATTTGGCCACAAATGTCCATTATGACACTTACCAATTTCAGTAAATACACTATAGAAAACATCCTACCTAGATGCATCACAGCTTGGTGTGACAACTGCTCTGTCCAAGACCACAAGAAATTAGAGTTGTGAACGTAGCCAGTCCTTCTCAAAAACCAGCCTTCCCTTCCCATGACTCTGTCTCTATGTCCTGCTGCCTCAGGAAAAGCAACCACCATAATCTATAAACGCAATATTCTGCGTTCTGCTCTATTATCCCTACTTATGTAAGGTACGATTTGCCTGGAGAGCATGTAAAACAGTACTTTTCACTGTATCTTGATATGTGACAATAAAATCCAATCAAATCAGAGTTCTCTCAAAAGCTTCACAAGATTTAGTTATAATATTCTCACAGCTAAATGACTTGCCTATATTATCAATGTTCACACTCAAACACCAAGGGGTGGCACAGTGGCTCAGTGGTTAGCACTCCTGTCTAACAGTGTCAGGGACCCTGGATCACCTAATCACATCATCCGCCGACATTTCCGCCAGCTCCAAATGGACCCCATCACCAGGGATATATTTCCCTCCCCGCCCCTATCCGCTTTCCGCAAAGACTGTTCCCTCTGTGACTATCTGGTCAAGTCCACATTCCTCAACAACCCACCCTCCCCTCCTGGCGCCTTCCCCTTTGTAAAACCTGCTCCTTCCTCACCAGAGTCCAACGCTCCAAAGGAGCCTTCCACATCCAAAGTTTCGCCTGCACTTCCACACATGCCATTTATTGTATCCGTTGCTCCCGATGTTGTCTCCTCTACATTGGGAAGACCGATCACCTTTTCACAGAGCGCTTCAAGAATATCTCCAGGACACCCGCACCAACCCCACCGCCCTGTGGCCGAACATTTCAACTCCCCCTCCCACATGAAGGTTCTGGACCTCCTCCACCGCCACTCCCCCATCACCCGATGCTTGGAGGAAGAACGCCTTATCTTCCACCTCGGAACACTTCAACCCCAGGGCATCAATGTGGACTTCACCAGTTTCCTCATTTTCCCTCCCCCACACCTTACCCCAATTCCAACCTTCCAGCTCAGCACCACCCTCATGACCTGTCCCACCTATCCATCTATGTTCCGACCTATCCGCTCCACCCTCCTCTCCGACCTATCACCTTCACCCCTACCTCCATCCATCTATTGCCACTCACCTACCTTTTCCCCACTCCACTCCCACTTATCTCTCCACCCCAGAGGCTCCCAGACTGATTCCCGATGAAGGGCTTTTGCCTGAAACGCTGATTTTCCCTGCTCAGATGCTATCTGACCTGCTGTACATTTCCAGCACCACTCTAATCTTGACTCTCATCTCCAGCATCTGCAGTACCCACTTCTATCCTGGATCAATTCCAACCTCTGATGATCGACTGTCGGAGTTTGCACATTCTCCCCATGGCAGTGTGGGTTTCCTCCCACAATCCAAAAATGTGCAGGTTGGATGAATTGGCCATGCTAAATTACACATAGTCAGGGATGGGTGGGTTAGGTGCATTAGTCAGGGGCAAATTTAGAGTAATAGGTTAGGGGAATGGGTCTGTGTGGGTTACTCTTTGAAGGGTCGGTGTGGACTTGTTGGGCCTCGCGGCCTGTTTCCACACTGTGGGGATACTATGATTTGTGGAACCTAAACTCTAGCCAAGGGTTAAAACTTACAGAATTTGGAAAACACAAAAATCAAGATTCAAATATTAAAACAAAATCAAATACAGTAGAAAACAGAAATATTTTAAAAGTAAGCTCACTTGACTAATGTAACCTTGATGAATTTTGACAATGAACAAAGCAAATATTATGTTTCTAATGGGATTCATGATATCATTCTGACCAATTTCAACAAGTTCTGGACAGACTGGGGGGTATTAACTGAAAGGCATTTTTCAACAGGGATAGTTGAATATTTGTGCTGTTTCTAGCCTGTGGACTATATATGCCCTCTAACTTTAGAATGCACAACAAGCAAATAATAAGCAAAAGCAATAAAAACTGCACATGCAAATTAAACAAAAACCTAAAATACTGTGAAATGGAAGACTGGATTTTCCAAAACACTGGATTCGATTTTGCACATGGTATCATTGTTGACCTCAAAGAACGCTGCCCACAAAGCTCTTATGATCCAGTGATTTCTGGTTTTCCCCTTTTCCAGACACCAGTTTAGGTCAAGTAGAGAGGATCCCTTGCCAAGCAGTGACAATGATATCAGTGAAATGGAAAATTATCCATTTACAGTGAAATTTAAAAAAGAATGCTTTTCTTAAATTCAATGCTGCACTGAGCTTTGTAAACAATACTTTGATGAAGGTCTGCAGCTAGCTTATCTCTGTTTGAATTCTGTAAACATTCAACTCGATCTTGCGATAGTCGAATTCAGCGAAAGCTGAAGAACTGTTATGTCTAAGACCAGGGGATGAGAGAATAATAACTTGAGTTCTCCCAGTCTCTGCCCTTGATAGCGTAATAAGAAACAGTATAAGGCAAGCATCTGAACAATGCTCAGTACTCCTTACATTGAGGCATCTGGCTTAGTGTAATGGAGTCAATCCTGCAGGATTAAGAATAAGGCTCCTTTCTTTGCTCTTGCAAAGTCGATTTAAATTCCACAACAATCTGCAAGCAGGTGAGCAACAATCATACTGAAGTATGCATACACAACAAAGCATAAAGTTAAAAACACTGAATTCCTTCACTTTTAGTTTAATAACAACATAAAATGATTAATTCAATTTCTACATTAATTCTGATAAAACATAATTAATATTTTTTCAAAATATGGATTTTTTTAAAAATTCAGAGCAAACTGACATTCCACAAATATAAAATCGACTTCTCAGTCCAGTGAGTGTTTACCAGCAAATTCAAAGTTAGATTGATGTTCAAACAAAAGACCAGTTATACTTCAATTTGTGAAGAGGATTTAAACAGTTTACAGAGAGCTAGCTATCAATAGGTAAAGTGAGTGGGCAACAAGTTGGCAAAAATAGTATAACATGGCAAAATGTAAAGTTGTTTATTGTAGAAGGGAGAACAATAAGGGAAAAGAGCCTGCAGAAAGCAGCTAAGGGACTTGGGAGTACTTGTGCACAAAACACAAAGCTAGCACACAGGTACAGCACTTAATCAGGAAGGCTAATGGAACGATGGGACTGATTTAGTTTGGGAACATGGTCAGTGTGGACTGGTTGAACCAAAAGGTCTATCTCCATGCTGTATGACACTATGACTAAGTTGGTCCATATTTCAAGGGGGTTGATGCATAAAAGTAGGGAAGTCTTACTGCAAATGCTCAATGCAGCCCGTGGATGTATCTAGAGCACATCTTCTGTAGAAATATAAAATTACTGACAACAACGTCTGACCCTGTTACTTTGTCCCTGTGTGGACACCTGAAGTTGTTGTCAATTACAATAGAATAATGACAGCAAACACTGACAAATATATTGTCAAAATCCAGGCTATAAGATTTGTGCAGGGCACCTGCATTTTTCCAAAAGCTTTTCAATTAAAATATACCATAAATACAATAGGATCTGGACCAGATGGGCCAATGGGCTGAGAAGTGGCAGATGGAGTTTAATTCAGATAAATGCGAAGTGCTGCATTTTGGGAAAGCAAATCTTAGCAGGACTTATACACTTAATGGTAAGGTCCTAGGGAGTGTTGCTGAACAAAGAGACCTTGGAATGCAGGTTCATAGCTCCTTGAAAGTGGAGTCGCAGGTAGATAGGATTGTGAAGAAGGCATTTGGTATGCTTTCCTTTATTGGTCAGAGTATTGAGTACAGGAGTTGGGAGGTCATGTTGTGGCTGTACAGGACATTGGTCAGGCCACTGTTGGAATATTGCATGCAATTCTGGTCTCCTTCCTATCGGAAAGATGTTGTGAAACTTGAAAGGGTTCAGAAAAGGTTTCCAAGGATGTTGCCAGGGTTGGAGGACCTGGGCTACAGGGAGAGGCTGAACAGACTGGAGCTGTTCTCCCTGAAGCGTCGGAGGCTGAGGGGTGACCTTATAGAGGTTTACATAATTATGAGGGGCATGGATTGGATAAATAGACAAAGTCTTTTCCCAGGGGTCGGGGAGTCCAGAACTAGAGGGCTTAGGTTTAGGGTGAGGGGGAGAGGGGAAAGATATAAAAGAGACCTAAGGAGCAACTTTTTCACGTATGGAATCAGCTGCCAGAGGATGTTGTGGAGGATGGTACAATTGCAACATTTAAGAGGCATTTGGATGGGTATATGAATAGGAAGGGTTTGGAGGGATATGGGCCAGGCACTGGCAGGTGGGACTAGATTGGGTTGGGATATCTGGTCGGCATGGACGGGTTGGACCGAAGGGTCTGTTTCCATGCTGTACATCTCTATGGCTCTAAATGATGTTCAGCCAAGTTTCTGAGAATTATTTTATTGCCATTTACATTTGGTAGTTATTTACGATGGATAAAGGATTAATCACAGAGAGATCATTTAGCCATTACCACATTGTTGTTTGAGACAATTTTCTGCATGCAAAGCAGCTGCTGCTTTCCTCCACCACAAAAAATGACCAGACTTCAAAAGTACTTCACTGTTTTCATTGCATTTTGAGACATCTGGTTGTTGTAACAGAAACACAACCAATTTTAAATTAATTTGTTCATGTAGCAAAAGTTATGTTATGTTATGTTATGGAATCAAAAGAAAACAATACTGGAATTGCTGAGAATGGACTTTAGCCACTTGTAATTTAGACTATAATTATTAAATAAGGTAATGAACAGATGTTTAAAAATCACAATAACCAGATACTTAATGGGAAAGCAAGAGAAAATTTCCAAAACAAAAATTCAACTACCAACAAACCCAAGTATACAATGCAGTGCTTAGAAATGCGCTGAAAGTAGATTCAGTGGAGGCATTCAAGAGGGCATTGGATGGTCTTTGGATAGTAATAATGTGCAGGGATATGGGGGAAGGTCAGGAGGTTGGCATGAGATAATAGAGCTGCTGCAGACCCAATAGTTCTGTGATGTGCAACTCTTTGTGCTGTAAACAATGCCAAAAATAAACAAAGAATTTACTAGTTAATGACTTCATTATTCCTTAAGACTTTTAAATAACAATTACCATGTCAACTTTGGAAGAATGAGTAAGGGTCAAGCTTGTAACTTACTTGACTAAGCTTCCGGAGTCGCTCCAGTTCCTCTCTAAGCTGGTTTGCTTCAAAATCCCTTGCTTGCAGTTGAGATTCTAATTCAGCTTCATATTCACTGAGGTCACCTTGAGCTTGACGTAGAGATTCATTCAACTCCTGTTGCTCTTGTAAGGATTGCTCCAATTCAGACATCTCCTATAATGAGAAGTAAACATGGACTCTGCAGATTACGATAGTCATTAAGGTTTAGGTTACGCAATGCATTCTGTCAAGTAAATCCATTACTTACCATTTAACTATAGATGTTTCTATATTATCTGTTTTGTATGCTACAATGTAATATTTGCAATTTTTTTTGTTTGGTAATGTGTTATTTGCATAATTACAACAGGAAAATTGACATTCTAATTAAACCAGCAACTTTACGATTAGATTAGATTCCCTACAGTATGGAAACAAGCCATTTGGTCCAACAAGTCCATACTGACCCTCCAAAAGAGTAACCTGCATTTTCCCTCATTTCCCTCTGACTAATGCACCTAACACCATGGTTAATTTAGCATGGCCAATTCACCTGACCTGCACATTTTTGGATTGTGGGAGGAAACCAGAGCACCCAAAGGGAACCCACGCAGACACAGGGACAATGTGCAAACTCCACACAGTTATCGGAGGCTGAAATCAAGTCTGGGTCCCTGGCGCTGAGAGACAATAATGCTAACCATTGAGCCGCCTTACTGCCCCATTACTGTTCGTCCTATCATGCTAAAATATATTATTGTTTCATAGCTGATTATCAATTCCTATTTATCATCGGTTGCCAATTTGGCAGATAGTACATTTCAGATTAAGTTTGGTTGATTAGGCCTTTATCATCATCACAAACTAGTGGAATTTTAGGGGAAAATGGAGTTGAATTTTAAAATCATATTTTGTGCAAAATTATTCTTAAGTATATTTTGTCATTTGTTTCTTGTAAAGGATATGGTACAGCTCCTCAGGATTCTAATGCACTCAAATACCTTTCTCAAGTGCTCTGCATCCATGGCAATGACTTCTAGCTGATTCTTCTGTTGTTCTAAATCAGCCAATCGAAGCAACAATATCTCCTTTTCTTTCTGTAGCTCTGTGCATTCCTCCCGAGCTTGTTTTGCCTGCCCCTTTACACTCTCCAAGTACTCCTGCAGCCCAGCAATAATAGCTTCGAGATCCCGTTTCAGTGCCTCATTGGCTACTATACGGCCTATTAAAAATGCATTAGGACGAGTTAACACTTAAAGCACTGGTCACAACATTTATGTACTTAACCATTACAGAATTCAGATGCTATTCAGCAGGATTAAGCAATACAAATAATATAATTGAATTGCAGCTTTTCTTGATGCATTACATATGCAGATATATAAAAAAAGCAGGTGCTTTCCCGCCCTAAATTTAGGTTTGGAACCTCATTTTGATCTGTTCGCATTGTTGAAAATATAGAAGCAATTTAGATCGTTTTGAAAATGAACCTTAAGAGTTCTCTTAGCATTTTATCAGAGCACAGCTATTTGCACAGTAATCTGTTTAACCACTTAAAGAGGGAACTTCCTCAGAGAATACAAAAATAGTCTTAACAGCTACCTTCTGTCAGCTGGTCTTCAAGATCCTTGATATCCTCGGTTTCCTTAGCAATTTTAGAAAGCATTTCTTCCAGACGCTTCTCTAATAGCTTGTATTGCTTGGACATCATGTCAAATTGTTGGGTTTCACTGGTCATTTGAGCTTTCAAATGTACCTAAGAAAAAAGCAATCCTACTTAATGTAAATTGCCTTAAATAAGAATGCTATTAAGTGCCATATTTTAATTAAGGCACAATTGATATTACACAATAGTCAGTAATTTAAATAAATTTACAAAAAATTAATTAATTCTTTATCATCTAATTTTTTTAAAATAACTCTATGTTTGCTTCAATGTACTATTAAAAGAGCCAGATGAACTCCAACATCTGTTTTATACAATATGGAAAGCATGTCACTACCTGAAAGCATCAAAATGTATGAGCATTGTTTCTAGGCATTGAATGCTCCTTTGGATTTCATGAGTTGCTTCAGTATTGTCAAATAAACCAATAAAGAAAGTAATCATAAATATTCAAATAATAAAAGCAAGAGAAACAGAATTCCAAACTGGCCTTCATTTTGTGTTTTTAAAGAACATAAATCAGACTTTCTAATCAGGCTCTGAACATGAAGCTTCCAATCATTGATGGTCAGGTGTCCTGGCTATACTAGGTCCAGTATGTACATTGGTAGCTCTTAAAGACTTCATTAAATGATATGATGAATAAATTAAAAGGGATATCACCACATAAAAGACAAATATTAGGTATGTATAAAAAAATAAACACATTGGTTGCTTTACAAAGGCTGATATTATTTTCATTATCTAGGTCAATGTTTCTTATGGATACTGTATATGGGTAGTTAAATGTGTGGCACAACTTTAAGTCTACCTCCAGAAAACACCTTTAAGTCAGAGCATCAAGGTCATTGAACTCAGCCTGAAGAAATCCAAGTCACAAAACTACTCAACATCAAACTACAAACTTAGCTTATTTTTGAAATGGACTCTAACTTGGCCAACCTATCCTTGCCACGCAGTAATCTATATTTGTTTGTGTGTGTGTGTGTGTGTGTGTGCGCGCACACGTGTGAGAGTACACGTGTGCAAGTTGTTGCAGATTTGAGGAAAGGGAGAAGTATCACAATACTAATTCCACATTTTTCTGGAGGTAGAGAACAAAAAAAAGACATAAACTAAGAAAAACTAGGTTAGGATGTCTTTGCACAGCGAACTGAATGGATCTTCACCGGACATTGACTTATTGAACTCTGTAATTCACCTGTGCTAATGCCAATATTTTTGAGTAATTTGTAACCTCTTTCCTCCTTCTCTGGATACACGCATGCAAATATGGGTCGCAAACCATCCTTAATGCATTTTGAATGCATTAATACAAATCAACTTTTGTTTCTATCCTAAGGTGTTTTGCTGTGGGTCAAGTTTAAATCATACTTCATATATAGGGCTTGGGGAAGTATACCACTGGCACTTATAAGAGAAAAAGGGAAAAGAAAGAAAAATGTAAAAACCACCTCTGTTACAATCAGATGACAACTTCAACTCATCTCTCCCTTTGTTAGTGACAGTCATAATCTCAGATATTTAATAGAACTGTCCAGTTAGAAAGAAGTAAAGATGGATTTTCATCAACATTTTATTTAAATTCATTAACTGCTTTGGTGTCATAGCTGTGACGAAACTGATTGATACATTACTTATGTTGGAATGCTAGATGTTAAACGAGCATGAGAACAGTCTATGTCGATAGCCATTCTGACATGTAAGATAGTTAATGCAGTTTAGGGCTTAAAGTAGAAAATGAAAATATACCCAAACTCAATGTTTCTTACTTAAGTTAGTGTCAGAGATCAGAGCAACACTCCTATGTTTTATATGAATCCACATCCCAATATTTTCCTTTACTTGTAATCATTCCAGCTGATAACACCAGGTGATTCGTATTTGTCAGATTCCAAAATGAAATCTATCTTGACAAGTTATGAGCTTTATTTTTCCTTTTACATACCATAGAGATCAGTTACTGATCATATTCACAAGATGCTGTCCAATGTACTTTTAACAAAAGGTTTATTATACAAGAAAAAACAAACTATATTACATTAGAACTACTGGAGCAATCTCATTACAAACACCGAAAAGTTATGAGCTTTATTTTTCCTTTTACATACCATAGAGATCAGTTACTGATCATATTCACAAGATGCTGTCCAATGTACTTTTAACAAAAGGTTTATTATACAAGAAAAAACAAACTATATTACATTAGAACTACTGGAGCAATCTCATTACAAACACCGAAAAGATTAATTCCTTTTATCTTAGCAATAGCCGGACAGATCCTTAAACTCAGTGAAGGGTCACTGCAATCTACATGCTAAAACTCCTTGCTCAACTGGGATGACTGTAATTAGCTTCCTTTCAGCAAGTGTCTATGCACTGACTAGATGTTATTTACTTCAGTTTATGTCTCTCCACAAGATTCTTAAAACAAGCTCACCATTACTTAACATGGGTTTCCTAAACACAAGCTTGTCATTGTCTACCTCCTTGATAGCTCCAATGGCTTGTGCTTCAGGTATTCTCTTCTCATTGACTTCTAAGCATCTCCCCCATACCTAACTGCTTGGAAGTGTTAACAACAACTTTTCTTTTTTTGCTTATGGATCTCATTCCCCTCTGCATGAACTGGTTTCTGGCTCCTTTGCCCCATCCCCCTTCTCTGATGGTTGTAAAACTCAAGTCAGAAACTCCTTTGTCATTAACTCCCCATACAATTTTCTAGTCATTTAGCTAAAATCACATGATGTGGTGTAACTATTGTTTTGAACTCAATGTTCAAAATGAAATTCTGGCCTAGAATTCCAAAAAAAATCAGATCTTCACAGTAAAATTCATTTTTTTTCCACTTCAGAACTCAAATACTTAAATAATAACTACAACATAAGATGAACCTTTGTAACAATATACACACTCGAAAGTTTGATGCTGGAAAAGCACAGCAGGTCAGGCAGCATCAGAGGAGCAGGAGAATCGACGTTTCAGGCATAATCCCTTCATCATTCTTGAAGGGCTTATGCCCGAAAGGTCGATTCTCCTGCTCTTCAGAAGCTGCCTGGCCGGCTGTGCTTTTCTAGTACCAAACTCTTGAATCTGATCTCCAGCATCTGCAGTCCTCACTTTCTCCTAACAATTTACACAACTGATTTTCACAAATGGTTGCTGCTATGACATTATTTCAAGAGGGATCATTTTAATGAGCAAATAAGCTTGATGTAGAACATAGAACTAGCGGCCATTGCCAGTCCAGTTTTGAGCATGAAGTGAGGATCACATTTATGTTTTTTTCTCCCAAACGAAAGTAATCAAGTCCAAGAAAGACAAGAGCCTCACAGATACCCATCTGATGTATTATATAGAACGAGCAGTCTCAAACATCAAACCACAATGCAAACTTCAAGGCTTCAGTATATAATGTGCAGTCATAGGTATCAAAGAGGTTTGGTGAGTAGAGAACAAAATGAATAATTATACAGACTTGGCTTTAGATTTATATAACATTAAAAACAAACTGACTACTGGATATTTTCTTTGGGTAGATCCTGGATTGCACTTAATTTCAAAAAGTGATTTTGTGCTTAAGAAGGTTGGAAATCACTGCATTAGAATTACATGTACACATTAAGATAGATGATATATTTAAGATTAACTTGATGACTTTTAGTCAGCACCAACACAACAAACATCAGTAAGAAACAAATGATCCAGGACTAAGGACTATGGAAAGTTATTATAGAAAGCCGATCTAATATATTCCAGACACTGTCAGATGCTTTTGGCTGTACAGATGACTTAGATATCTCAAGGCTTGATTTTTAAAGGAAAGCAGGTGCTTTGTAACTAAAGAACAGGGCAGACTGTTGCAATTACAAATGAATATGAAGTGAACAAGGCACTTGGTCAGGAATACAATGTATTGGCCAGGGATTAACAATGATAGAGACAACAGCGAGGATGACAGAAAGATTCTAGAGCAACTAACCACATCAACACAAAGAACCTTAGCACCTTTATAAGATTCCACTTCTTGATCTAAAGTTGCAACAGATTTATTTACCGTGCATGGCAACAATTTTCCACTTGTCACTGACTATCGTCAGATATGATGTGGAGCTGCCAGTGTTGGACTGGGGTGAACAAAGTTAAAAAAAAATCACACAACACAGGTTATAGTGCAATGGGTTTATTTGTGGGTACAAACTTTCGCAGTGCTGCTCCTTTTTCAGGTAGCTAGAGGGACAGGATCATAGGACACAGAATTTATAGTAAAAGACAAAAAGTGTCATATGACTGATGCAATGTGTTGAACAAACTTAAATGACTGTAATCACTTAGAATGGGGTTCAGGTTTCAGTTGATTGATACATAAATCCCAGAACGTCTTTCAAATCACAGTTCCAAGATAACGTAAGGTTTTATTTTTAAAAGTTGATATCGCAGGGTAGGCAATGTATGAAAGGTGTGAGGTTAGAGTCTGCCTGCATCCCAACCTGGAGTCAGACTGGCTCTATTTCCAAAATAGAAATTTATGAATTATCACATGAACTGATTGCAGACAGATTGTCTTTTTTGAACAAAATAGAATTGTCAGATAATTGAAAGATTCCTCAATGCCAGATTGCATCTATGCCAGATTGTATGAATGGAAAAAATCTGAAGGAATCGTGTCTGACAATGAATCATAATACACTATAGATATTTTACAGAAAAGTGCGACGAACGGGCCATAAATCACCACTCAATCTCTGACCCAACAGTCTTGTCTCACAAATCTAACACAGTTAAAGCACTAATCACAAGTGCAGAGAAACAAAACAGGATCACTGTATTTCTAAGAGAAAGTGAGGACTGCAGGTGCTGGAGATCAGAGTCAAAAAGTGTGGTGCTGGAAAAGCACAGCAGAACAGACACCATCTGAGAAACAGGAGTGAAGACGTTTCTGGCATAAGCCCTTCATCACATTCCTGACATAACTGCTATACTTAATACTAACATTTCTAGAAGTGGGCTTCCTGTCTCCACAGGAAATCAAGTGCAGAAGGCAGGTCAGGATAATCACACAAAGCCTGTCCAAATTCTTAGACATACTGGACAAACTTCTCAAAATGAAATAAGATATAGTGACAGGAGAAGTCCATTCAACCCCTCAAGCTGAGAATGAGAATGAAGAATGAAAAGTGTGATATGATTAAAGTGGTGCCTAGTCTGCTCATTTGCCAAAAGTTTTAAATCACACGTATGACCCAGAGAACCTTATCATTCACATAAATATCAAGTGTGCAGTGAGTCCAGGTCCCACAAAGGTCACAACATCTAATGGAGAGAAACCAGGTTTGCTTCTCAACTCAATCCTACAGTCTTCTGAACTAAATTAAAGCTGATGGCCTTGCAGGTTTAAGCTACCTGTCAAACTCAAAAGTGTAAATGCTTTTTTCCATTGACATCACAAGGGGGCCACAATTACTTATAAAGTAATAGAGATGTACAGCATGGAAACATATTTTTTGGTCCATGCCAACCAGATATCCTAAATAATTCTTGTTCCATTTGCCTGCATTTGGCCCATATCTCTCTATATCCTTCCTATTCACATTCCCATCCAGATGCATTTTAAATGTTGTAATTGTACTAGCCTCCACCACTTCCTCTGGCAGCTCATTCCATACATGCACCATCATCTGCATGAAAACTTTGTCCTTTAGGTTCCTTTCCTCTCTTTCCCCTCTCACCCTAAACCTATGTCCTCTAGTTTTGGACTTTCCTACCCTGGGAAAAGACCTTGACTGTTCACCCTACCAATGCCCCACATGATTTTATAAACCTCTATAATGTTCGTTCCCTTAACCTCCAATGCTCCAGGAAAAATAGCCCCAGCTACTCAGCTCTCCCTATAGCTCAAATCCTCCAACCTTGGTAGCATCCTTGTGAATCTTTTCTGAACCTCTTTCAAATTTAGCAACATCTTTCCTGCAGCAGGGAGACCAGAATCGAATGCAGTATTCCAATCGTAGCCAACCCAATGTCCTGTACAGCCACAACATGACCTCCCAACTCCTATAGTCAATGCACTGACCAATTAAGACAAGTGTACCAATTGTTTTCATTAAGTTATCTACTTGCAATTCCACTTTCAAGGAACAATGAACCTGTACTCTAAGGTCCCTTTGATCGGCAACACTCCCCAGGACCTTACCATTTAGTCATAGAGATGTACAGCATGGAAACAGACCCTTCAGTCCAACTCATTCATGCTGACCAGGTATCCCAACCCAATCCAGTCCCACCTGCCAGCACCTGGCCCAAATCCCTCTAAACCCTTCTTATTCTTATACCCATCCAAATGCCTTTTAAATGTTGCAATTGTACTAGTCTCCACCACTTCCTCCGGCAGCTCATTCCATACATGCATCACCCTGAGTGAAAATGTTGCCCTTCAGGTCTCTTCTATATCTTTCTGCTCTCACCCTAAACCTATGCCCTCTAATGCTGGACTCCCCCACCCCAGGGAAAAGATTTCCTCTATTTATCCTATCCATGCAGCCCATTATTCTACAAGCCTCCACAAGGTCACCCCTCAGCCTCAAACACCCCAGGAAAAACAGCCCCAGCCCACCCAACCTCCCCCCACAGCTCAAACTCTCCAACCGTGGCAACATCCTTGCAAATTCCCACTGAACACCCCTCCCGCCCAATTCCCACAACATCCCTCTGACAGGAAGGAGGCCAGAATTGCACACAAAATCCTGCCCTAATTTGCCCTACCAAAATGTAGCACCTCATTTATCTAGATTAAATGCCATCTGCCACTCCTCAACCATCTGATCAAGGTTCTGTTGTACTCAGAGGTCACCTTCTTCTCTGTCCACTATACCACCAATTTTGGTGTTATCTGCAAACTTACTGACCATACCTTATTCTCTGATAAAATGCTGAACATAGTCACTGCTGCCTCTGACATTTTTTTTTTAGTTCTTCACAGGGTTAAACAACATGCATCTGTCTATATTTAGAAACCCAATTATGCAATTTTGGATAATAGTTAGATTCTCTCTTGTTGCCATAAGGGACCAGGCAATGTTACTTGCCACTTTTCAGTCCAAGCCTAGATTTTCTTGAGGTTTTGCTGCACTTGGATATGGACTGCTTCATCATGAGTCATTGCAAATGGTGCTGAACATTGTTCACTGATGACTGCACATCGCCCTTCTGACCTTTAAATGGAGGGAAAGGCACTGATAAACAGTTGAAGGTGGTTGGGTCGAGGACACCACACTGAGTACTTCCAGAGCTGAAGCTATTGACCTCCAACAACCATTGACATCATCCTTTGTGCTAGGTATGTCTCTAACCAGTGGAGAACTTTCCTCCGGAATCCTACTCACTCTCATTTTGCTACAGCAGTTTGATGGGTCCTGTTGTTATGTGCAGCTTTGATGCAGTTACAGAGCAGTCATTCTCATCTGTAACCTGAGCTTTGTCCATGCTTGAAACAAGGCTACAATGAAGTTGGGAGTTGCATGGTACAGGCAAAACCCAGGCTGTGTAAGTGAGACGGCTACTCCCAAGTGCTGCTTGACAGCACTGAACAGCCACTTCCATCTCTTTATTGATGATCAGAGCAGACTGGTTGATTGCTCATTATTCATCCCAGAAGAGCACTATTCAAATGTTTTTGTTAATTTCTCTCAAACTCTAAACACAGATTAGAAATGTAGTCTCTGAATTTTGATTTATAAATTTTTCCTTGATTTAAGTGGTCCTCTCACCTTATGTTCATACACCAAGTTCAAAGAGACTGAATCCTGTGGACTCATTAGAAGCATACCAAATGGCAAGGGTAGTAACAAGGGAATTCCTTCATCCCAATCATAAGGATATTCCTGATAATAAGCTCTAATCATGAAAGTTTGAAGCCATCTTTCCACAGCTGCTTAGGATTGTGGGTGCCAAGCACAAGATGGAGATGGCTCGATTCCCAAACTCTCCATTATTTCTGTGAATATTTATAGCATAAATTTTGAACAATGATATGATTGTCTCTCTTTGGGTCATCCGCATCTCATTAAAAATTGATCAAACTTTTTCTTGCATTATTTAATAATTCTCCCTGAAGGCAATACTTCAGGAAACCTTGATGTCACATCCATATTTGTAAAAACATACTTGCATCATTTCTAATTTTAGATAGAGGTCCTACACAATTGATTAAGACCCTGCTAAATGGTTATTTAAAAGATGGTAATGTGATTAAAAGCACAGGCTTAATTGATGATTGGGATTTCTCTACTGACAGGTATAGTCAGTGAAATCCTGGACAATAAAAATTTTTGATATTTTATCCAATTTTTTTTCAATTAGAATTTTATGCACCACTTGTAACATTTGTTACAATATTCAGATGGGAACACCACTTGCTGGACCATTCTTTATTGACTGATATTTGAGCTGGTTTCCATTCCTCACCAGTTTTGGTTTTTCAAATAATAACACTCAAGTACCAATTTTAATTCAATTTCAGAGTTGATTGTTTGATATTGCAATTACAATGCAGAATCTGCTTGATGCGTTTCTATTAAAAAAGATAGGATATACATTTCAGCCTTATTCTCTTAGCCTTTATCTTTTATCTTTAAATATTTTGGAAAATTTATCTGATAACTTGATTTACAAGTCATCACCCCTTTTCCAGACTTTTTTGCTGTCTAAATCTATCCATCTGAGATCTAACCATAACAGAGTCAAGAAACAATCCAGGATGTTCCTCCTATAACATTTCAGTTACTCTCATCTCTACTGGCTGTTCCACCACTTTGGTGAGACTAATATTTTTGAACCAGTTAGGTCACACTGCAAGGTAAAACCATATCGGTCTGAAGGCATTATTTGAACTGTTTCAACTGCAACTTATCCATTCACCAAGTTATTCTTTAATCCAACACTTCATAATTAGACGGTTTTGTAACTTTTAATGTATATATTACATATAAATTAATATTTTCTTCATTAACCCCTCTGGAAGATATGATATGATCAGCTAGCTTTAATGACTAACTTGCTCAAATGTCTCTCAACACCTTGGATATTTTATTACAATTTGAAATGCCAGGGATTACTCCTCGATCTGAAATAAAATATTCATAACTTCCAATCTGCTTTTATCATGAACAAATGAAGAAATTTCTTGACTGTCCTATGTCACCTCTCCCTTCTTAGAAGATTCTAAGAAAGTATATTTCTTTGTATTGTATCAACAGTTTTAAAATCCATTTCTTTTTCTGATGCAACCTTCTCCCATGATTCCTCAGGTGTCCCAACTACAGGGATCAGTCTCCCACTTAATTTACAGCAACTGGCTTTGGTATGCAGTCTTATTACTAGAAACACTTTTTGATTCTAGCGTCTCGTATGATTTTGGCATCCTTCTGTTTGTTCCCGAAAACTAGTACCTCTTCCATCCGCGGAATTTCCAACCCTCCAATTTTCTTTTGGATCCATATATGACCATCTCCCCAGCTGGCTGTGTGCGCTAGCATTGGCATCTCCCAAATTGCTGCTTCTCAGATCTTTGCTATTTGATGTAATTCAAATAAGATTTAAGGTTTGCAGAAAAGCTCTTGCTGAATTCATTTGTAATGAGGATTTTCCTCATATTCTCAAAAGTTGCTCTCTAACTTGAGTGGAAGCACTGGTCCCACAGCATTTACTTTTCTCTTGCAAATTGTACAAAAACCTGATCAGGTTTATTTCTAGCAGTCCTAAATTTTAATTGATAACAACTTCAGAGTCAAGCTCATCTGCTCCATTAATACCCATTATGTAGACTTTCAGCAGGATGTTACTCATACACTACACATCAACAGCACAAAGATGGAACATGTAGAGAGTGTCAAGCACCTGGGATGGTCATCCACACAAGCTTTCTTGGATTCTTCATGTGGACACACTGGTTACAGAGGCCTCAGGCAGCTGAGGACATTTGGCAGGACGGTGAATACCCTTGCCAACTTTTATAGGTGTGCCATCAAGAGCATTATTAGATTAGATTCTCTACAGTGTGGAAACAGGCCCTTTGGCCCAACAAGTCCACACCGCCCCTCCAAAGAGAAACCCACCCAAACCCATTCTCCTACCCTATATTTATCCCTGACTAACACTGTGGACAATTTAGCATGGCCAATTCACCTGACCTGTACATCTTTGGATTGTGGGAGGAAACCGGAGCACCCGGAGGAAACCCATGCAGACACAGGGAGAATGTGCAAACTCCACACAGACAGGCGGGAATCGAACCCAGGACCCTGGTGCTGTGAGGTAGCAGTGCTAACTACTGAGCCACCATGCCGCCCCACGTCTGGATGTACCACTACTTGGTATGGAAGCTGTACCATTCAGGATCGGAGGCGGTTACAGAGAGTGGTGGACAATCACAAAGGCCAACCTCTCATCTACAGAATTCATCTACCAGGTCCGCTGTCAAGGAAAGGCTGTCAGCACTCTCAAAGATCCATCCAACCCTGGCAAAGTTTATTTTCAACCTCTACCGTCAAGGAGAAGGTACAGAAGCCTGAACACACACACCAGCTGGTTTTGAAACAGTTTCTACCCTACTGTTGCGAGAATACCGAATGGACACTCAAACTCTTAACTTTAGCCTGTACTTGTGTTTTTGTTTTTGCCGTTGTTACCTATTATTCACTTATCTACGTGACTTAACTATGTGATCTGCCTGCATTGCTTACAAGACAAAGCTTTTCACTGTGCCTTGGTACACGTGAAAATAAATTCAATTCAATTCCACACATTAGCAGATTGGCTGCAGTGTTCAAAAAGAGAACTTACCACTACTTTCTCAATTGTAACTAGGGATGGACAATAAATACTGGCTCAGCCAGGGATGCCGACATCTCATCTCAATTCTTTCTTTCTTCTTAAACAACTCTACAATTTTTTGTCATAGAATCCCTAGTGCCGAAAGAGGCCATTTGGCCCAGCGAGCTGCACCAAACCTTGGAAGAGCATCCCGCCCACACCCAGGCCCCTAATGTATCCCCGGACTGCATGCCTGACAATTCCATGGACAGGAACTTGTCCCAAGTCTGAGAGCTTAACTTTCCTCAGTCCTAGTAACCTGCAGATTTCTAATCAAACTGGCCTGTTTTGGAAAATTTGCAAACTAACCCCTTATGTTGAAGTAAGTGCCCCATGGTAAACTAATGGAGAAAGTGGAGTCACATGGTGTGCAGGGTCTTCTAGCTAGGTGGATAAAGAACTGGTTGAGCAACAGGAGGCCAAGCGTAGTAGTTGTAGGGAGTTTCTCAAAATGTAGAAAGGTGACCAGTGGTGTTCCACAGAGATCAGTGCTGGGGCCACTGCTGTTTGTGATATACATAAAATGATCTGGAAGAGGGGATTGGTGGTCTGCTCAGTAAGTTTGCAGATGACACGAAGATTGGTGGAGTAGCAGAAAGCATAAGGGACTGTCAAAAAAAATAGGAGAATATAGATAGACTGGAGAGTTGGACAGAGAAGTGGCAGGTGGAGTTCAATCCGGGTAAATGTGAGGTGATGCATTTTGGGAGGTCTAATTTTAGAGCGAACTATACTGTAAACGAAGAGCTTTGGGAAAAGTTGACGAGCAGAGAGATCTGGGAGTTCAGTTCCATTGTACCCTGAAGGTGGCTGCACCGGTGGACAGAGTGGTCAAGAAGGCATATGGTATGCTTTCCTTCCTTGGGCAGGATATTGAGTATAAGAGCTGGCAGGTCATGTTAAAATTGTATAAGATTTTGGCTCGGCCACATTTAGAACACTGTGTACAGTTCTGGTCACCACATTATCAAAAGGATGTGGATGCTTTGGAGGGGGTGCAGAGAAGGTTTATGAGGATGTTGCCTGGTATGGAAGGTGCTAGCTATGAAGAGAGGTTGAGTAGGTTAGGATTGTTTTCATTAGAAAAAAGGAGATGGGGGGGGACCTGACTGAGGTCTACAAAATCATGAAGGGTATAAACAGGATGGATAGAGATAAGCTTTTTCCCAGGGTGAGGGATTCAGTAACGAGAAGTCCCACGTTCAAGGTGAAAGGAGAAAAGTTTAAGGGGGATACATGCGGAAAGTACTTTACACAGAGGTAGGTGCCTGGAATGTGTTGCCAGCAGAGGTAGTAGAGGCAGGCACGGTAGATTCATTTAAGGTGGATCTGGACAAATGCATGAGGAGGTGGGAAGCACAGGGATACAGATGCTTAGGAATTGGGCGATAGGTTTAGACAGTGGATTGGATCAGCACAGGTTTGAAGGGCTGAAGGGCCTGTTCTTGGGCTGTAAAATCTTCTTTGTTCTTTCTTTCTTTGCTCTAATTGGTCACTCAGATATGCTGAAAAATTCCTTCTAGGAGAAAAATTAAACTTGCTTCTGAACTCAATCCTGGAATATTATGAACTGAACTAAAACTTTACTAATTCTAGATTCTTCTGGACTGAAAACAAAAGCTAATTGGCTAAGGTGGTTAATGGGATACTACTGTTTATCATGTGAAATAGAACCTAAAAGTGAGGATGGTATGCTTCAATTATACAGACCACATCTCAAATATTATATGCAGTTTTGGTCTCCATGCCGCTATATCAGTGCCTCCTGACATTAAATACGATTTCCCTTTCACATAACCTGCTCACTCTTCGTGTACTTGAGCTTTTTAAAGTGCCCAGCTATAACATCTTTAAATGATCTATGATTCTATCACCCTGTCATGATAAATATCAATGTAACTGGCCTATGGTTTCCTGCTTCCCTCTCTTCTTTAGCAGAGGCGTTATATCCGCTGCTTTCCAGTCTGATGGAATCGGTCTTGAATCTAGTGAACTTTGGAAAATGAACAGCAACCCACCTACTATTTCATTTGCTACTCATTTAAATCCTGACAAGGAGGTCTACCTGGACCTGGAAACTGGACAGCCTGCAGCTCTATCAAGTAATTCACTAGGAACGGTAACTTTACTGAGTTCCTCTCTCCCTTCCACTTCTTATTTTGCAGCTTTGACTGGAATGCTTTTGTACCCTCTATAGCAAAGACAGAGCAAATAATTTGTTCATTTCATTTGCCAT